>NC_092128.1:39982465-40285259 GCF_043159975.1 Macaca nemestrina
AAATAGGTTTAATTGACTCATAATTCACCACGGCTGGGGAGGTCTCAGGAAACTTACAATCATGGTGGAAGGGGATGCAAATATGTTCTTCTTCACACTGCAGTAGCAAGGAGATGTGCCAAGTGAAGTCGGGCACATCTATAAGATGTGCCAAGTGAAGTCGGGCACATCTATAAGAAAAGCCCCTTATGAAACCATCAGGTCTCATGAAAACTCCCTCACTATCATGAGAACAGCATGGAGGTAACCACCCCTCATGATTCAATTACCTCCCACCAGGCCTCTCCCACAATAAGTGGAGAACCACAGTTCAAGATGAGATTTCAGAGGGGACACAGCCAAACCATATCATTCTGCCCTCGGACCCTTTGAAATCTTATGTCCTCACAATTCAAAACACAATCATGCCCTTCCAACAGTCCCCCAAAGTCTTAACTCATTCCAGCATTAACTCAAAAGTCCAAATCCAAAGTCTCATCTGAGAAAGGCAGGTCATTTCTGCCTATGAGCCTGTAAAATCAATAACTACTTTCTAGATACAATGCGAGTACAGGCATTGGGTGAATACACCCATTCCAAACAGGAGAAATCAGCCAGAATAATGGAGCTACAAGCCCCATGCCAGTCCAAAATCCAACAGGGCAGTCATTAAACCTTAAGTTCCAAAATTATCTCCATTGACTCCATATCTCACATGCAGGACATGCTGATGCAAGGGGTGGGCTCCTATGATTTTGGGCAGCTCTGACCATGTAGTTTTGCAGGGTACAACTCCCCTCACGGCTGCTTTCATGGCTGACATTGAGTGTCTGCAGCTTTTCCCAACGCATGCTGCAAGCCGTCAGTGGATGTCTGAAATCTGTTCTGGAATCTGGAGGAGGCTGGCCCTCTTCTCACAGCTTTACTAGGCAGTGTCCCAGTGGGGATACTGTGGGGGCTCCAACCCCACATTTCCCTTTTGCACTGCCCTAGCAGAGGTTCTCAAATGAGTGTTCTGCCCCTTGCAGCATACCCCTGCTTGGACATCCAGGCCTTCCCATACATCCTTTGAAATCTAGGTGGAGGTTCCCAAACCTCAATTATTCTCTTCTCTGTACCTTCAGGACAAACACCAAGTGGAAGCTGCCAAGGCTTGGCCCTTACACCCTCTGAAACCATAGACCCGGCTGTACCTTGACCCTTTTTTGCCATAGCCGTACTGGCTAGGACACAGGACACCAATTCCCTAGGCTGCACACAGCAGGAGTCCCTGGACCCAGCCCAGGAAACTATGTTTTTTTCTCCTATGTCTTGAGGCTTATGATGGGAAGGGCTGCTGTGAATGTCTATGACATTTCCTGGAGACATTTTCCCCATTGTCTTGGCAATAAATATTTGCCTCCTCATTAGTTATGCAAATTTCTGCAGCAGGCTTAAATTTATCCTTAGAAAATGGGTTTTTGTTTTCTATTGCATTATCAGGCTGCAAATTTTCCAAACTTTTATGTTCTGTCACCTCTTGAATGCTTTGCTGCTTAGAAATTTCTTCTGCCAGGTACCTTAAATTATCTCTCAAGTTCACAGTCCACACCTCTCTAGGGCAGGGGCTAAATGCTGACAGTCTCTTTGCTAAAGCATAGTAAGAGTCACCTTTGCTCCAGTTCCCAACAAGTTCCTCATCTCCATCTGAGACTACCTCATCCTGGACTTATTGTCCATATTAATGCCAGCATTTTGGTCAAAGCCATTCAACAAATCTCTAGGAAGTTCCAAACTTTCCCACATTTTCATGTCTTCTTTTGAGCCCTCCAAACCGTTCCAACCTCGTCCTACTACCCAGTTCCAAAGTCATTTCACATTTTTGGGTATCTTTACAACAGCACCCCCACACATGGTGCCAATTTACTATATTAGTTCATTTTGATGCTGCTAATAAAGACATACCAGAGACTGGGTAATTTATAAAGGAAAGAGGTTTAATTGACCACAGTTCAGCATGACTGGGGAGGCCTAAGGAAACTTACACTCATGGCAGAAGGGTAAGCAAACACATCCTTCTTTACATAGCAGCAGCAATGAGAAGTGCCAAGGGAATGCGGGAAAATCCTCTTATAAAAACATCAGATTGCATGAGAACTCACTATCATGAGACCAGCATGGAGGTATCCACTTCTATTATCCAATTACCTCCCACTGGGTCCTTTACAGAACACATGGAGATTTTTGGAACTACAGTTCAGGATGAGATTTGGGTGGGAACATAGCCAAACCACATCATTGATTTCAAAATGTATTACAAAGCAATTATAATCAAAATAACATGGTATTGGCAAAAAATATCCTCTTCCCCCCAATAAAAACAGACACATTGACCAATAGAACAGAATATAAAGCCAAAAGATAAAGCTACACATCAGTGGTCAATTAAGTTTTGTGAAAGTGCCAAGGATGCACGGGAAAAGGACAGAATGTTCAAAAATGTGAAATAACTGGACATCCACATGCAAAAGAATAAAATCGGACCTTACTTCACACCGTATAAAAAAGTCAACTCAAAATCGATTGAAGACTTGAATGTAAGACCAGAAACGTTAAAACTACTAGAAGAAAATTTAGGAGTAAAACTCCATTATGTTGATCTCAGTAATCATATTTAAAATTGTATTTGATTTGTATAACTTTATGAGGTACAAGTATTATTTTGTTATATTGATATATTGCAAAGTATTGAAATCAGGCTTTTAGTGTATATCTATCAGCAATTAACATACATTATACACATTAAGTAATTTCTCATCACCCACCCTCTTCTAAGTCTCCACTGTCTGATATTTCACACACTACCTGTATGTGTACACATTATTAAACTCAATTATAAGTGATAACATGTGTTATTTCTCTCTCTGTGTATTTCAATTAAAATAATGACTTCCAGTTTCATCTATGTTGCTGCAAAAGACATAATTTCAGTTTTACGACTGAATAGTGTTTCATTGTGTATCCTTTCCCTACTCTTCGGTTGATGGGCACTTAGGTTGGTTCTATATCTTCGCAATTGTGAATTGTCCTACAATAAGTATGGACATGCAGTTGTCTTTTTATATAATGATTTATTTTTCTTTAGGTAGATAGCTAGTCGTGAGATTGTTTGATTGAATTTAGTTCTGTTTTTAGTTGTTTGCAAAATGTCCAAAAATTTTCCATAGATGTTGTACTAATTTACACTTACTACTAACAGTGGAGAAAAGAAAGCGCTTATACACTGTTAGTGTATCTATTGAGATTACATAGTTTTTGTCTTTGATTCTGTTTATGTTATGCATCACATTTATTGATTTGCATTATTGAACCATCCTTGCATCCCTGGTATAAAACCCACTTGATCATAGTGTATCATCTTTCAGAAGTGCTGTTGAATTCAGTTTGCTCATATTTTGTTGAGAAATTTTACATTTGTGTTCGTTGGGGATATTGGTCAGTAGTTTTATGGTTTTGTATTGGTCTGAATTTAGTATCAAGACTATTTATTAGATATGAAGCCATCTCATAATGTACACATATTTCAGAATATCCTCCTGTGTACAATAAAGATAAATAATTTTCTATGTCAATTAAATTTAATAAATAATTTAGAAAAATAAATATTTTGAATTATATTGAAGAGTACTTATAGTAAAAAGTACACATATAATGTAAATATTTTCAATAAATATGTAAATTCAATTTTAATAGAGCAAAACAATTTTTAAAGGATAGAAGATAGATAAAATAAAGTGAAAATTTTGACAAAAAATTCATTCAAAATTAAGTAAATTCACTGGAATATACTTTAATTTTTAAAATTTATTTTTAGTAATTCCCTGAGTTGCATGAACTGGCAGGAATCTACAGGTTGGTGTATGGATGGACTGTTCAGTCTTGAATTATCTTGACACTATTGGTTGTATGTGTATTGTTAATAAAAATTATGGCTACCTCAATAATGGCCTTCCAGTGTGATACTCATTAGACACAAGCAGCTTTTTCCATGACCTCTGATAATTCAATTCTACCACAGGGTTCTTAAGAAAACTGTCATGGAGTAGGTACTAGTCACGTGCACATGGTTATCCATTTCTCATGTTTCAAGCAAGACTTTAGCCTTGAGCTGACAGTCTGGAATGTATAATATACCCTGGATTTAAATAAATGTCTCAACATTTTCTAGACAGTAACCTCTAAACAGCCCAATTCATACAAAAAGTAAAAGTGTGTGATATTCAAGCAATCAAATGCTCAGAAAAATCAAGTGACTTTTTTAAATTAGAAAAACTATAATTTCCTACTCAAGATGAATGAATACAGTGACTAGAAAATCATTTTTTCTTTACACCTGCAAATAGTAATTACAGCTTCAATTTGCACAACTTTTTACTTGTTCAGAAAAGGTACATGTTATATTACATCCCACCTGCATTCTTATTCTCTCTAGAGCAATTACATAGCTTTATATAATTAAAGGGCAAATATAGCAGAAAATTACACCCTTAAAAAGCAGTTTGAACTAACAGTTATATTTGGGCTTAGAATTTTACCAATGTATTAAATAGAAATGGAAGACAAAAGAAAATAACTTGTAGAATGCCGTAATCACTGGGAAAGTGGGAGAAAGGTGACAATTGAAATGGTTGATGTAATGAGAACTGAGCATGAGAGTTTCCAACATCCAACATCACAGCCTTTCTATCTAGTAAAGTCAATATCAAATATATATTTCATTTACGATTTTACAAAGAAAAAAAGCAAAAATTTTAGATATAGTTAAAAGGGACTTGGAAATAATTGGGTGAGAAAATCTATGTCAAGAAAAGTCTAAAGACTTTCTTAAGTTCATACTAGTAATTATTTAAATAATAAAAACTACATCCCAATATTCTGATTCTCAATTGAAAATACTCTCCAATAAAAAGAAAATTAGTAAGAAGTTTACTGTAACTTAAATACTATCAATCAAGATAATAAAATCATCTGAAAGTATATTAAGTCTTCTTTTTTTTTTTTTTTTTTTTTTTTTTGAGACAGAGTCTCGTTCTGGCGCTAGGCTGGAGTGCAGTGGCACAATCTTGGCTCACTGCAACCACCACCTCCCTGGTTCAAGTAATTCCCCTGCCTCAGTCTCCTGAGTAGCTGGGATTACAGGTTCATGCCACCATTCCACCACACCCAGCTAATTTTATTTTTTTTTTAATTTAGGAGAGACAGGGTTTCCCCACGTTGGCCAAACTGGTCTCGAACTCCTGATCTCAGGCAATCCTCCCGCCTCTGCCTCCCAAAATGCTGGGATTACAGGCGTGAGCCACCACGCCCGGCCTATTAAGTCTTTTTTTTTTTTTTTTTCCCAGCCACAATTTCCTCTAGCTTTAACCAAATCAAGGATCCCAAGTAGTTCTGCTAAAGATTTCTCTCCAAATGAACTGTAAAATGTCAAGTTGCTGCCTAGGACAAATAGACTAGGAAGTAGACAAATGTATTTGTCAAGGTTAGAAGTCTTACAGAATTATTACATGAGTATGGATAGTTGAGGTTTTGTTGTAAACATACTTCAATTTCCAAAATATTTTATTCATGTCTTGATATTAATAATATATAGGACTAGATGATCTTTGAGATCCCTTCCATTATTGACATTTTAAGAAATGTGAGTATTTTAGTGTTACTTATCATATATGGAAATATGATTTTCCTTTCATTATTTTTTAAAAGTGCCAAAGAAATGACTGTTCTGAAAAAGAATAAAACACTATTCAATATTTAAAGTCCCAACAAATGTCAGTTTACCTGGTTACCTTCTATAGAAGCAATTGCATCTATCAGCATTTTCCTGGAGTATGCTTTCACCTCTCTGGGGGCACTTAGCATTTCATTCTGTATCATGGCTATTTATTTTCATGTCTCTCTCCTACTAGTTTTTAAATTCCTTAAGGGCAGAGTCAGTATTTTATTCATTTTACATACCCCTAGAACCACTATGGTGTCATACATAGAGGAGGCATGCCCTGTCAAATTAATGAATGAATGCCTTTAAAAAGTCTGTACATCAAAACACACAGAATGCAAAGATAAATCAACCTGTCCTATATGCAATTCTAGAATAGCATTATCTTTTCCATAGCAGTTCTTATATATGATGAATCATGATATAAAACTGGACATGCTTTGGAGAACATTACCTCATTGTTCATTTATTCATTAAGCTATAAATTTTTATGAGAATGAAACTAAATATATCCCTAAAGTAGTCAAAAAGAAAATATGATCATGGTGTATTATTCTAGTAAAACAGCCTTGATACACTAACTAAATCAATATACAATATTCTTTATTTTCCATTCTAACATAAGAAGAAAAAAATGAAGCTTACACAAATTATGGATAATTAATGATCATTTACATTTTGGTACTGTTGAGCAATATACTTGGAAGAGTAAGTTTGTATAGTATGTTTGAATGCCCGTTTAACAAGACCAGAAACATCTGTGCATTATTTGGTTCCTCAACTTTATATATAGAAATCTATATAAGACAACAATTAGCATGGAAAATTTAAATGTTTTATTTGCAGTATTCTTTATTATAGTAATAAAAATAAAAATGATCCATAGGTCCAGCAATGAAAAATGTTTTTAAAATCATGATAATTTTATAAAATGAATACCTATGTAATTACTTAAAAATATTTATGTAAAAGAATATTTAATGACATACAAAGATGTTTAAAACTTAATGTTTTAAAAAGTGAAATTATAAAGTAGCATGTTAAATCACATGTGAAATCTTAACAGAAAACAAAATGCTAAAAATTTAATTAATTACTTTATAAGAATACAGTAAAAACCTTTTATTTAATTCACTACGCTTCATGTCTACTATTAATTCCTATGTCATTGTTGTTCACCAAAGTTCTGATGTAATATGATTCAGGAAGTATAATTATTTAGTCAAGATAGTGAATAATAGTATGTCCTAGTGAGCTTAGAATAGAAAATAAAATACACAATCTAATCTCTCCTCCATGTTAGATATAGTGTGTGCCTTCTTGTTCTAGTGTGACTCAAATACATTAATGAGTATAATACACATAGAAGGGAAATTTCTGTTCCATATCTTCTTTATGACCATCAACATGAGATCCATTTTGTATCCATTAGTAGTTACTTAGCATCTACTCCTTTCTTTGAACACTAGGCTAACTGATGCTGATAATAAAAAAAAAAATCAACAAGAGTACAAGTAAGAGTTTCTGTGAGAAGGAAAAGTTGCTACCAAAATATCATGTCGAAGGAAATCTACTAGAATATATAATTAAGTGGTCCTTTGTATGTGTGTTTTAGGGGAGAAGTGCCCCTTGACATGTATCAAAATTGCTCATTTCTATTCCCACTCTTTGCTCCTCAAGGCTCCAAAGGCTTTCAGAGCATAAGACTAGATTGTTCATTCATCACATTTTAGAATTTTTGAAGCAGGCTGCTCAGAAAATCCCCACAATATTCAGTAATATTTTAAGAGACTTAAACTAATCTGCCCTTTGATGTTCTCTTTATTCAGATTTAATTGCTTTGAAATCAAAAGTACATCAAACATAAAAAAAAAAGTCCTGTATTCCTGCCAAAGTCTACATGTATTTAAGAGTGGGTGAGGAGGGAATGGCCATTTCTAGATTTATAGAAACTAGAAACCACATCACTCATGTTAACAACTTTTCCCCTTTATATATGGAAATTTCATGGCTTAGCACCAAAAATCTGTGTTCTGAAGAACTCCCCAGTCCAAAGAAATGCGTATTATTGGACATTCTAATTTTACCTGGACATAAGGGGAACCATAATGAACTAATTTAAGTGTTTGATTCAAAACTAGTATCATCTATGGCAGAGAAATTTCAGTCATATATACTAAGAGATCTTTGAAATAAGTTTTCTAGTTATTCTCTATGTTACTAAATTGTTGCAGATATGTAGGATTGCTACAGTCTAATGATAGTGTACTAACACACTTGATGTGTGTTTATTATGACCACTACCAGTGGCCAGTATAATGATGATTTTGCGCACTTTTAAAGTTGTACTCTCAAACTCCTCAAGGACTATGCAAATAAAAAACTAAGAATACTAATGCTTCACTGTGCATTCTAGTTGCATAAATAAAGAGGTAACCTTTGGACTAGTATCCACATATACAAGAAACTCAATTCAAGAACATCAACAAAATGAAACAATTCCATTAGAAAGTGGGCAACACACATGAATAGATATGTTTTTAAAAGAAGACATAATGGCAAAAGGTATATGAAAACAATGGTCCATATTACTAATAATCAGATAAATGCATATTAAAACCACAATGAGATATGTTACTCTAGTTAGAACGGCTGTTTTTTAAAAAGTCTGGTTTTAGTTCTCTGCATATGGCTAGCCAGCTATCGCAGCACCATTAAAATAAGAATTCCATTCTCCATTGTTTATTTTTGTCAACTTTGTTGAAGATCTGATGCCTGTAGGTGTGCAGCTTTATTTCTGGGTTCTTTATTCTGTCGCATTTGTCTATGTTTCTGTTTTTGTACAAATACCATGATGTTTTGGTTACTGTAGCCTTCTAGTATAGTTTGAAGTCAGGTAAGATGATCTCTCCAACTTTGTTCTTTGTTCTTTTTTTTTTTTTCTTTTTTTTTCTGAGCTGGAGTTTCGCACTCTCTCCCAGGTTGCAGTGCAGCAGCGCAATCTCAGCTCACTGCAACCTCTACTTCCCAGGTTCAAGCAATTCTCCTGTCTCAGCCTCCTGAGTAGTTAGGATTACAGGCATGCACCACCACATCCAGCTAATTTTTGTATTATTTGTAGACATGGGGTTTCATCATGTTGGCCAGGCTGGTCTCGAACTCCTGACCACATGATCCACCCGCTTCGGCCTCCCAAAGTGCTGGGATTACAGGCATGAGCCACTGTGCCCAGTCAACTTTGTTCTTTTTGCTTAGGATTGCTTTGGCTATTTGGGCTCTGTTTTTTGTTCCATATAAATTTTAGAATAGTTTTTTTGTTTTTTTCAAATATAGTGAAGAGAGATATTTAACTTATTATTTTCCTATTTGGATGTCTTTTATTTCTTTCTCTTGCCTGATTGCTCTGGTTAAGTCTTCTAGTACTATATTGAATAGGAGTGGTGAGAGTGGGCATCCTTGTCTTGTTCCTACTGTTAAGGAGAATGCTTCTAGCATTTGCCCTTTCAGTATGATGTCTGTGGGTTTGTCATAGATGTGTGTAATTATTTTGATGTATGTTCATGTGATACCTAGTTTGTTGAGAATTTTTATCATGAAGGGATATTGTATTTCATCACTTTTATTCAACTATTAAGATGATCATACGATTTTTGTTTTAATTCTGTTTACATGGTTAATCACATGTATTGATTTGTATATGTTGAACCACCCTTGCATCATCCCAGGAATAAAGGCTAACTGATCGAGGTAAATTAACTTTTTCATGTGCTATTAGATTTAGTTTGACAGTATTTTGTTGAAGATTTTTATGGCATCAAGGACATTGTTCTGTAGTTTGTTCTTGTTGTTGTTACGTCTTTGCAGGTTTTAGTGTCAGGGTGATGCTGACTTTGTCGAATGACTTAGGGAGGAATTCTTCCCCCTCAATTTTTTAGAATAGCTTGAGTAGAAATGCCAGCAGCTCTTTGTACATCTGGTAGCATTTAACTGCAAATCTACCTGCTTCAAGGCTTTTTTGGGTTGGTATGGTTTTCATTAATGATTCAATTTTGCAACTTGATATAGCTCTATTCAGGGATTCAATTTCTTCCTGATTCAATCTTCAGAGGCTATGTGGTTATAGGGATTTATCCATTTCCTCTAGACTTTCTAGTTTGTGTGCATAGAGTTATTAATAAAAGTCTCTGATAATCTTTGTATGTATCTGTGGAATGAGTTGTAATGTTACCGTTGTTTGTGATTGTGCATATTTGAAAATTCTTTTTGTTTTGTTTTTGTTAATCTAGCCAGTGGTCATTCAATTTTGTTTATCCTTTCAAAGAACCAATGTTTGGTGTTAGTTCTTGTTTATATAGTTCCTCTAGGTATGATATTATAATATTAATTTGAGATCTTTCTAACTTCTGGGATAGGTGCTTAGTGCTATATATACGTTCCCCGTTACATTGCTTTTGGTGCATCCCAGAAATTTCAGTATGCTATGTCTCTGTTTTCATCTATTTCAAAGATTTTTGTATTTCTACCTTAATTTTGTTGCTTTGCCAAAAGTCATTCAAGAGCAAGTTGTTCAATTCCCATGTAATTGTGAGGCTTGGGGAGATCTTCTTGGTATTAATTTCTATTTTTATTCCACTGTGATCTGACAGTACAAGTGATATGATTTTCCTTTTTCTTCAGCTTATTGACACTTGCTTTGTGGCTGAGCATGAGTCCAACCTTGTAGTATGTTCCATGTGTGGATGAGAAGATAATATATTCTATGGTTGATGGGTGAAGGGTTCTGTAGCTGTTTATTAGGTAGGTACAACTGGTCCAGTGTGAATTTTATTTCCAAAATTCAGTTTTTAGTTTTCTACCTAGATGATCTACCTAATGCTCTCAGTGGGGTTTGAAGTTTCCCACTATTATTATGTGGATGTCTTAGTTTTTTCCTAGGTCTCAAAGTACTTGTTTTATCAATGTGGTTGCTCCAATGGTAGATGCTCTAAATAGGTTAACTACCTCATTTAAGTATGCGATCTTCTTGTTGAACTGAACTTTCATCATTATGTAATGCTGTTCTTTGTTGTTTTTTGAAGTTGTTGGTGTAAAGTCTGTTGTGTTCAATATAAGCATAGTGACTTATGGTTTTTTAAAATGTCCATTTGTGTGATAGATGTTTCTCCAAACCTTTACTTTGAGCCAATGAGTGGTGTTATGTGTGAGATAAGTCTCTTGAAAACAGCAGATGAATGGGTCTTGTTTTTTACTCAACTTGAAACTGCCTCTTAAGTGGGGTGTTTACACTGTTTACTTTCAATGTTCGTATTTATTTGTGAGGTTTTGTTCCTACCATGGAGTTGCTAGCTGCTTCCTTTGTAGCTTGCATTGTGTGGTTACTTTATAAGGTCTGTGGGCTATGTAATAAAGTATGTTTTGTGTTAGTAGGTATCATTCTTTCATGTTCTTGTTTAGAACTCCTTAAAGATCTTTCATAAGGCTGGTATTATAATAAATTCCCTTAGTTATTGCTTATTTGGAAAAAGGTTTTATTTTGCCTTTGCTTATGAAGTTTATATTAGTGGAATGTGAAATTCTTGGGTGGAATTTCCTTTCTTTAAAAATGCTTAAAATAAGCCCCTAGTCTCTCTTGGCTTGCAAAGATTCTGATAAAAAGTCCGCTATTATCCTGATGTAGTTCCCTTTGTATGTGATTTAATCTTTTCTTTTTTAATATTTTTTCTTTAACATTGACCTTGGACAGTCTTGTGACTATATGCCTTGATGATGTTCATTTTGTATAGTATGTCACAGATGCTGTATTTATTTCTTGGGTCAGGATGTCTACCTCTCTAAAAAATAGAGAAATTTTCTGGTATTATTCCCTCAAATAGGTTTTCCTAGTTGTTTACTATTGTCCTTTTCTCTCAGGAATGCCAATAATTCATATGTCGTCACTTTACACATTCCCATATTTCTCAAAGACTTTGTTCACTTTTTTAATTTCTTTTTTTCCTTTATTTTTGTCTGACTGGGTTATTTGAGAAGACTGGTCTTCAAGCTCTAAAGTTATTTATTTTGCTTGACCCAGTCTTTAGATAAAGCTTTCAATTGTATTTTGAAATTATTTCAGTGAGATTTCTCCTTCTAGAAGGTCTGGTTGATTTATTTTTAAGATGTTTATCTTTTCTTCCTTACCTGCATTGCTTTAGAAATTTCTTTGTGTTGATTTTCAACCTTGTCTTGGATCCTGTTGAGTTTCCTTGCAATCCATGCACTGAATTCTTTATATTCATTTCTGAGTTTCTATTATAGTCAGGCACCATGGCTGGAGAGCCAGTGTGATCCTCTGGTGTCACCACTTTCACATTTTTCATGGTGCCAGTATTCTTTCACTGGTTCCTTCTAATCCAAAGATACTAGCACTTCTAAATTTTGTAATTATTTTCATGTAGGTAAGATTTTTTTCTTTCTTTTTCTATAATATTATTTGTTTCCCTTTCCCTGTACCTGCTCCCTAGTGGGGTGTGACTGTAGAGAGTGCTAGGTAGGGGTCTTTTCACTTTGCCTCTACAGCCCTATGCCCTTCTGTCAATAGGTTTTATATTGGGCTTGCAGTTTGACCCACAAGCCAGTAGATGGCGGGGATAGGTAAGAGCCAGCTTTTGCTGATGTGGCTGTGAATATACTTTATTCTTGTTTACTTTGAGAAGTTCTCTGTTGCCTCAAGCAATGAGCTCATCGGTGGAGTTCACATAGTCTCACCTTCCTGATCAGCCTCGGGGGGTTGGGATGGGAAAGATGAGGGGGACCAGGCCGGGCAGATCCTTCTACAGGTCCCCTGTTAGCAGGCGGAAGCATCAGTAGGGAGAGAGAATCCAGTGGTTGACCACCAAGTGCCCGGAGGTTTGCCTAGGCATGGACCTGGGAAACTGTCTTGGCCTCAAGTTTTCCGCACTGAGGGTGGGAGTGGCCTAAATTTCTAATTGAAGAGAATAGGTCCTCTAGATGTCTAGCGATCAGCCTGGGCATGGAGTATAGAACTATGCCCTATACCACAATCCCCGCACAAGAAGGGTACTGCAATTCCGGCTGGTAATCCAGGTAAATTTGTGTTCGAAATGCTGAGAAATTTTCCTGGGCACGGATAGGACAGGGCCCCGCTACACTACGATCTTCACATAGGAAGGGTAGGGTAGCTCAGGATGCTGAGACAAGAAAGTAGGTGCTCTGAATGCCTGGAGGTCAGCCCGGGTTGGAATTAGAGAGGTATAGGATTTCTGCACAGGAAGGGCCTGGCAGCTCAAGCTGGGCAAACAGGTCCTTTGAATACCTGGACATGTTTTGCCTGGGCCTGAAGCAGAGATGTCAACCTGGACCACAGTCCACATGCAGGAAGCGTAGGATCATTCAGGCTGCTGATCCAGGTGAGCAGGTACTCCAAATGCCTGGAGAGCTGCCTGTGTGTGGAGTGACAAGGGCCTCACTGTACCACCATCCGTTCCCAGGATGTGTGGCATGTCTGAAGCTGCTCAACCAGGCAAACAGTTGCTCTGAATGTCTCTAGATCTGCCTGGGTATAAGTGGAGAAGGTCTGCTTGCCCCAGGATCTCTGCATAGTAATAGTGGGACACCTCAGTTTGTTCATCCATACAAATGGGTGTTCCAAATGCCTGAAGACCTACCTGGTTGTGGAACAGAGAGGGTCTCACTGCATCACAATCGATGCAGAAGGAAGATGAATGGATATTCTCAATGCCTGGAGTTTCGCCTGGGTGTGGAAGGGAAAGGCCCTGCTGCACTATCATCTCTGCTCATGGAGGGTGGGGTGCTTCAGATTGCTGGTTCATGGGAATGAGTGCTCTTAGGTGGAGCAGAGAGAACCCCACTACAACATAAGCTCAGGAAAGCAAACTGGGGCATGCAGCAAGGGCACACAAACACCATTTCCAGGTCACCAAGTTGGCCCTGGATGCAAGTCTTGTTGCCCAGGGGAAATGGTCACTGTGACAGCTTTCCTCTCACCCCAGGCCTGTGGCAGGAGAGAGCACAATTTCAGTGCCTACTGCTGGGGTGCTTGCCACAGTTCTGACCGTATAAGTCTCTAGCCCACTCCAGAGCAGGCACTCCAATCTCTGGCCCAAGACTGAAATGCTTGCATAGATGGCCATACTGCTAGGTCTCCAAAGAATAGCTTTATATGCAACTGGATTAAAAATGGTTGGCTTCGTATGCACCTGGGATAAAAATGGCTTCCTGCTCTCAGTACCAGATCTGGGAAAATTCCTGCTACTTTTCCCAGTGTCTTTTCTTCCCGTACCTCCAAGCCTCTCCACATGTTAGTTACAGTGCATGGGAGAAACAAGGTGCTCTGCTTCAGCCTGGGTTGCTAATATCCCCTGTGGAAGGTTGAGTCACAGAATGAAGCTGTCTTCCTCTCTCATGTTTTATGGTTTCACTCACTTTTATCAGCTGGACACTGTCACATGGGGGTGGTTATCCTCATTCTCTTCCCCAGGATCTGAAGCACCCTTCATGATTTCAGTGGATTCCCATTTTTTTTGTATTAAAGCTAACAGAGTTTATCTTAATGCATTATCTTGCTATTTACAAGCGGCTGAGGCATGTTAAAAGCCTCTAATCTACTCTCTTGGAAAACAATGGCTATTACTAAAAAGACAAAAAAAAAATCACATTGGTGAGAAAGTGGAGGAAATGGTGGAGGAAAGAAATACACTTACACACTGATGGTGGGAATTTAAATTAGTACAAACTCTATAGACAACAGTATAGAGATTTCTCAAATAACTAAATATAGTGCTATCATTCAATCCACTGCAGAGTATCTATCCAAAGGAAATCGATATATCAAAAATATATCATACCTGTGCTTTATGTTTACCACAACATTATTCATTATAGCAAGTATATGGAAAATTCAAAGTGTCCATCCATGGATAATTGGATAAAGAAAATGTAGTATATATACACAATGAAGTAGGATTCAGCCGTAGAAAAGAATGAAATCATGTCTTTTGTAGCAACATGGATGGAACTAGCAGTTATTAAGTGAAACGAACCAGGCACAGAAAGCCAAACACTGCAGGTTCTCATTCATAAATGTGGGCTAAGAAATGTGTACACATGGATATAGAGAGGGAGATGTTAGACTATGGAGACTTAGAAGGGTGATAGGTTGGGAGAGATGTGGATGATGACTTAATGAGATCTTTTCAGTAGCAGCTCTTTTTTGGTTTCTGACTTGAAGGCTTCTAAATATTAGTGAAATAATCCTTATAGTTTAAGCAGCAACACTTAGCCCATTCATAGACTCTAAAGGAAAAAAAAAAGTTCTTCAAATGAAGAGTCACTATTCTTAGGAATTTCTATGTGTTTGTATACTTTTCAAAATTTCTAAAATCTGGTAATTATCACATAAGAATTCAGTACTAGATAATTCTTTTTTTTTTTCTTTGAGATGGAGTCTTACTCGGTCACCCAGGCTTGAGTGCAGTTCCGTGATCTTAGCTCATTGTAACCTCCGCTTCCTGGGTTCAAGCAATTCTCCTGCCTCAGCCTCAGCCTAGCAAGTAGCTGGGATTACAGGCATATGCCACCATGCCCAGCTAAATTTTGCATTTTTTGTAGAGACAGGGCTTCACCATGTGGCCAGGCTTGTCTCGAACTCCTGACCTCAAGTGATTCACCTGCCTCAGCCTCCCAAAGTGCTGGGATTACAGGTGTGAGCCACCGCACCTGACTCAGTATTAGATAATTTTAATTATCTAACTTATAACTGCCAACTAAATATAACTTCAACAAAGTCTGTCTCTGAATCACCCCACTGAGTCATCTAAATTGTCTCACTCACTAGCTCCTTTATTATTAATGGACCCTAGTCTGGCACTCATATTGCATATGACACTGTCCAATATTGTGTCTGGTCAATATAAGGAAATACAATATTTTTCTGCATGGTTAATTTGAAATATTGTGACTTATAAAAACAGAACCTCAACACTCCACCATTACCACAAAGTGCATTAAATTATTGTGTTTTTCATTCTTGAATCAAAGAGAGAAATCAAATTCTTTTCTATAAATAGTAAAGTTTATTTTTTCTTCATCTGTTGAAATACCATTTGTCATCTGTACAGTTCTAGATTAGTGCATTGAAAATTGCTTCTCACCTTAATTCACTTATACCATTCAGCCATAGTAAAGAAAAAAAAATATCAGTGCTTATAAAACTTCATGGTGTATCAAAATTAGCTTGAGTAATTGATAAAAATGTTGACTCTTCTCTCACTCTTATCCCCAAAGATTTAAAATGTCAAATGGCACATATGTATATTTTTATCAAGAATATACATATCAAGAATATACATATCAAAAATATGTATATTTTTATCAAGATTCTCACCTGATTCTTAAGCACATAAACCCATACAAATGTCAGGAATAACATCAGCAATTTTAACAAATCTATGATGTGTAATATAGATTTCTTTGGATTTAATTTTATTTTAAAATGTTTTTGTAGAAATTAAAAATCTTATTAATTTGAAATCTTACAGTTTTTATTAATAATGGATACACAATTTAGTAAGAATTAAGCAACAATATAGTATTAAAAGATGGGAATAATATAGAAGTCATTTAGTTCATATTTTAACTAAATATTTTTTTCAAAAAATTCTGTATGTAGATTTTATAAGTAAGTCTTAGGTATTTTCTAAGTAAGTCTTAGGTATTATAAGTAAGTCAGGTATTTTTCTTCAATTTACAAGGGATTGGTAGCTTGTTGCTGGGAACTGTTGTGCCTATTTTTTTCAATAAACAACTCTGCTACCATTAAATCAATATTCTCCATGTTATCAATAAAAATACACTGTGTTCTATTCTCTAAACATGTCGGTCAGCATCAGGGGAATGGTACTGAATACAGAGAAAAACCAAAAACTACATATAAACCCTTAGGGAAGTTAGACTCTTTAGTAAGAAAGAAAGCCTAGGTCCATGAATATACTGCTAACTACCAGATGTTACCATAATTGATACAAATGATATCAATTTTGTGGCTCTAAAAGTTTACATTTTCTTTCTTTAAGAGATACAAATGAAATGCTAAAAAGGATGATAAAAATAGAAGTTAATTATAAGTGGAATATGTTAGAAAGAAACTTCAGAAATAATAGTTTTATCCTTAAGCTAGCACTGGATTGCTGGAAAATTTGACTGCAAGAAGTATGAACTTCCATGACTGTATATTATGCTTCACATAACTAATGAATTAAATCTGCTTCTTTGCACAATCTGTGTTTTATCATCATCGTCATCTAATCTTAAACCTCAGCTTACATAACCATAAGCTCATATTTTTTGTGAAAAATTTTATTACAAATATAGTTGCATGAATTTACAAAGATACCTCAAAACATGGTATTTTTCCAAATTCTATTTCTTGTTTTCTACAGTTTTATATACACTTTACCTTCCCTAACTGTCATATTTTATATTGTATTTCTACAGTTCTAAATACACTTTAACTTCATTAACTGTCATGCTTCATAGTATATAGTTTAAAATGTTTTCTAGACTTTTTTCTCCAACAGTTCTAAAAAGTCTTTAATGATCAAGTCTACGTATTTCCTGCCAAAACACCATACTGATGGTCAAAAAATGCACTTGATCTTTGGATTTTGTTATATTTTGTGGTGCAATTCACTTATTGTATTCATTTATTTATAAATTCACTTGAATACATTCAAAGACAAGTTCAATACAATAAGATTTTATAATTCTTAATGTTATACTGATTTTATCTTTATTTTCATCTATTATAAAAGCTTTTCATTCTATTTGAAAAACAAAAAACATTGAAAGCATTTTATTTGCTTATGTATTTAAATCTAAGTAATAGCAATGATATCAATAATATCAATTATGTGGCTCAACTAATTTGCATAATTTATCTCTCATTGTACCCACCAGGAACTTTTGATTTATTTCTCCCATAATTTCAGTTCTTCCGCAAAGATTTTAGGTTGAAGACTATTATTTCTACTCGCATTTTTGCCTGGTAACAAAACCTTAATTTTTTTTTTTTTCTGGTATAGACATAGATCTTTTGATTTCATGAAATAAAAATCCAATCCCTGGCAAAGGAATAAGCTGTGACTCAATGTTGACCAATGAGAAATAAACTGAAATTTGTTAGAAATTTTTACTAAATATTTTTATTTCCTATTGACTCATCTGAGGGAGAAGTAACAAGATCTACCTTATAGTTTTTCTGTAAGGATTAAATGCAAAAAAAGTTAATCTATTTTAAAAGAAAAGGTTGTCACAGAGTAAGTGCTAATTGCAGGTTGAGTGTAAAGGGTACTACCATACAAATTAAGGTACTATAAGATGCTGACCTAGAGTTATGACACTTTACCATTAAACCTTTGCTAGCAAATTCTGTCATCCAGATTTTTTATGAACTGAGAAGACTAAATCTTAATTATTAAGGCATTATTAGTTTAGTGCTTACCTGTTAGTAAAAGCACACTTAACATAGTACAGTGGCCTGAAAATCTATATGCTGGAATCCTCAACCACAATATGATGTTATTAGGAAATAACACCCTTGAGAGGCAATTACATAATTGGTGAGGTTCCCTCATGAATGAGATTAGTACCTTTTTAAAGTGGCCCAAGGGGCCTTGCCAACATGTGAGGACAGAATTCAGAAGGTGCCATCTATGAACCAGAAAGTAGGCCTTACCAGATGTCAAATTCTCTGGCATCTTTTTCTTAAACTCCCCAGCCTCCAAAAGAGTGAGAAATGTTTTCTTTTTCATTTATGATCTACTCAAACTTCATAGTATTTTGTTATAGCAGTCAGAATGGGCCAAAAGACATAGCAAACATCTTCGAGTTTTATAGCTATTCTACCTGTCCTTGCCAGTACTTTAAATTTTTTTCTGAGATCACCTCCTAAAAAGGTGGTAACTCTTGGAAAGGTGTTGGAATTCCAGCTCCCTCTCATACACCCAGCACGAGAGACAAAAAGTAGATAAAGACAGTCTGAAGGTATAGCATGAAGAATAGCATGAGAACTCTTAGAAACCTTTTTTAGTATCGTGAATTTGATTGGCATGATTAATAAGTTTAAGCAAATCCAAAGGATATTTTTTGGAGAAGACTGAAATGCAAACACAACTCTAGAAAAACTTCTACAATATAAAAGAAAGAAAATAACAGTAAACAAAACATCTAAATAAAACAAGTTTAGTCAAAACAGAATATATATGTAGAGACATATGCATTATGCATATAAATATATGTGTGTGTGTATATATGTGTGTGTGTGTGCACATATGCACACATTTATATGGACACACACACAATTATATGTCAGTGTAATTTTCAAACCTAGATAAAATGAATGTGCTCTTCGGGAAAAATTTAAAATGCCAAAGTTATCATAGTAGACATATAGAGAAGCATGACAGTAACTGAAATGCTACTTAGAGACTTCTCATTGCTCACCACTGCCACACCCAACACCCATCCACACATACTTTATGCCCATACAAGATTGTATTACAGAAATGTTCTACCAAATTATCAAGGAAAACTCTATTGTATACAACTTTCACAGGAAAAATAATACATGAGAAAAAAAGGCCTCGCTTATTTGTCAAAGTTAGAATATACTTATATTAGGGTTCTTTAAAGGTACGAAACGAATTGCATAGATAAATATATGTAGAGGAGTTTATTAGGATAATTGACTCCAATAATCACAAAGTGAAGTTGCACTACAGGCCATCTGCAAGTTAAAGAACCAGGAAGCCAGTCCAAGTCCCAGAACTTCAATAGCTGCGAAACCGACAGTGCAGCATTTAGTCTGGGGCCGAAGGCCTGAGAGCCCCTAGCAAATCACTGGTGTAAGTCCAGGAGTCCAAAAGCTGAAAAACTTGGAGTCTGATGTTTGAGAACAGGAAGTATCCAGTAAGGGAAAATGATTGAGGCCAGAAGACTCAGCCAGTCTAGTCTTTCCATGTTCTTCTGACTCCTTTGATTCTAGTCACACTGGCAGCTGATTAGATTGTGCCCATCAAGGTTGAGGGTAGGTCTGCCTCTCCCAGTCCACTGACTCAAATGTTAATCTACTTTGGCTACATCCTCACAGACACACCCAGAAAAAATACTTTGCATTCTCCAATTCAATCAAGTTGATACTCAGTATTAACCATCACAAGTCTACCCTTGTCAACTTGAATCCATACACATCTCCTGAAATCATACATACTCTTCAAATAAAGACAATGATAAAGTTATAATTACACCTAATATAATGCAGCTCTTCTTCGTACAAGTGGAAACTCACCAATCCCCAGCCCAGATGCTATTACATAAACTTAACAACCCTTAAATGTTGATATGAAGCCAGTAAATCTTAAGTCATACGATAAGGGAAAAAGAAAGGAAATAAAATGAAGATATTCTCTTCCTACAAGTGTATATATGCACAACCATGTTCTTAACAAAATAAGGAGGAAATACTAATGACAATTACAGCTCCCATTTCTACAACTGGTCATGTAGTCATAGCTGGTATTGATAACTACCTTCTTCTATTACCCATTCTGTATTCCCTTTGCCTTCAGCAAGCATCTCTGCAGGTTGTGGATTTTTACCTGGTTGAGTGACCTAAACCTTTATTCCTGAAGGGTCTTGGCCCTTTGTAGTCCTGCCTGGATTGGGTTGTTGTATTTTTCCATCGAGCTTCATCACAAGGAATGCTAATATTAAGAGATACCCTAAGGGACACTCCTGTATTCCACACGTACTCCACCTTACCTCCATTGTGGAGTAGTAGACTGATTTCATCATGATAGTCTGGGTCAATCAACCCAGCCAACACTGTGGCTCCCTTCTTAGCCTGTTTACTTAGAGGTAGGAGGAGCCCAAAGTGTCCAGGTGGCAACCTTAACTTTCAGTTTAATGGAACCATTGCTGTGTTTCCTGGTGACAGCATTCCTCCATCTGGAACTGAAAACCTCTAGGCCAGCAGAACATAGTGTTGTGGGAACAGGAAGCAAAATTTTTGCTAGTGAATTTACAGTGGATCACTAGGGGTGATGGTGAGTGGTACCACTTCCACTTCCACCCCTTGATTCCTGGAACTGTGAATCCTGACTATGGGAGAAACAGTATCGTATATTGGATGCTGATTCAGAGCTTACACAACCTTCTGGAGAACTTTGCCCCAGCCCTACAAAGTGTTATCACCCAGTTGTCATTGTACTTGTGACTTCAAAAGGCGATTCCACTGTTTTATCAATCTAGCTGCTTCAGATGACAGGGAACATGGTAAGATGAGTGAATTCAATGAGCATGAGTCCACTGCTGAACTTTACCGGTAAAGTGAGTGCGTTGGTCAGAGGCAATGCTGTTTGGAATACCATGATGGTGGATGGTGGATAAGGCATTCCATGAGTCCACAGATGGTAGTCTTGGCAGAAGCTTTGTGTGCAGGATAGGCAAACCCATGCCTGGAGTAAGTGTCTATTGCAGTGAGGATAAACTGCAGCCCTTTCCATAAAAAAAGTGGTCCAATACAATCAACTTGCCACCAAGTAGCTGGCTGATCACCCCAAGTAATGGTGCCATATCAAAGGCTTGGTGTTGCTCTCTGCTGTGGCAAATTAAGTACTCAACAGTGGTTGTAGCCAGGGCAGCCTTGGTGAGTAGAAGTCCAAGTTGTTGAGCCTATGCATAACTTCCATCCCTGTCACCATGGCTACTTTATTCATGGGACCATTGGGTGATGACAGGGATGCTGGGGAAAGAGTCTGAGTGGTGTCCACAGAATGAGTCATTCTGTCCACTCCATTATTAAAATTCTCCTCTGTGCAGTTTACTCTTTGATGAGCACTCATATGACATCCATATATTTTCACAGGGCATTTTTTTTTTTTTTTGGAGACGGGGTATCGCTCTGTCGCCCAGGCTGGAGTGCAATGGTGTGATCTTGGCTCACTGCAAGCTCCACCTCCCGGGTTCACACCATTCTCCTGCCTCAGCCTCCTGAGTAGCTGGAACTACAGGCACCCACCAACACACCTGGCTAATTTTTAGTATTTTTTAGTAGAGACAGAATTTCACCGTGTTAGCCAGGATGATCTCGATCTCCTGACCTCGTGATCCGCCCATCTCTGCCTCCTAAAGTTCTGAGATTACAGGCATGAGCCACCGTGCCCGACCCTCTTCACAGTTTTTGACCACTTGGTTAGGTCCATCCACATATTTCTTCCGCAAATTTCTTTGTCACCAATTTTCCAGTCACGCTTTTTCCAAGTCCCTGACCATCCAGACAAACCATTAACTGCAGCCCATGAATCAGTATATAATCACACATCTGGCCATTTCTCCCTCCAAGCAGAGTGCACAGTGAGGTACCCTGCTTGAAGTTCTGACCACTGAGAAGATTTCCCTTCACGACTGTCCTTCAGGGATGTCCTAGAAAGGGGCTGTAGTGCTTCAGCTGTCCATGTTCAAGTGGTGCCTGAATATTGTGCAGAGCTGTCAGAATACTAGGCCCTTGCTTTCCCTTTCTCTGTCAACTGATTATAGAGAACTCCCCATGAGACCATTGGTGTAGGCTGGGAGAGAGAAGGCAGGGTGGCAGGAATGGAGACCATGGGCATTTGACCTACTTTCTCATGTAATTTACTTGTCCCCTCAGAACCTGCTCTAGTCCGATCATGTATATACCACTGCCATTTGATGATGGAATGCTCCTCTGCATGCTTAGATTTATGGCTAGATGGGTCAGAAAGCACCCATTTCATGATAGGCAGTTCAGGTCACATGGTGACTTGATGACCCATGGTGAAATGTTTAGTTTCTACCAAAGCCGTGCAACAGGTCAACAGGTGTCTCTCGAAAGGAGAGTAGTTATCTGCAGAAGATGACAGGGCCTTGCTCCAAAATCCTAGAGTTCTCCTATGTGATTCACCAATGGGGGCCTTCCAAAGGCTTCAAACAGCATCGCTATCGGCCACTGACACCTAAAGCACCATTGGATCTTCTGGGTCACATGACCCATGTGGCAGAGCAGCGGGCACAGCAACCTGGACTGGTTGCAGAACGTTTTCCTGGACTCCACAAAACTGGCAGCCTTTCAGGTCACTCAATAAATGCATCAAAGTAACATATTCAAATGAGGAATGTGTTACCTCCTAAATCCAAATAGGCTCACTAGATTTTGTGCCTCTTTCTTTGTTGTGGGAGGGGTTAAAGGCAGCAACTTATCCTTCACCTTAGAAGGAATATCTTGACAGGCCCCACACTACTGGACCACTAGAAATTTTACTAAAGTAGAAAGTCTTTGAATTTTAGTAGGATTTATTTTTCATCGTCTGACATACAAATGTCTCACCAGTAAGTCCAGTATGTTTGCTACTTCTCACTCACTGGATTCAATCAGTTTATGTGATCAATGTAATGGACCAATGTGCTAACTTGTGGAAGGGAAAAGAGATCAAGATCTCTCCAAACAAGATTATGACACAAACCCAGAGAGTTGATATAAGCCTGAGATAGGACAGTAAATGTATATTTCTGACCTTGCCAGCTGAAGGCAAATTGCTTCTGGAAGGGCTTATGGACTGGAATGGAGAAAAAGGCATTTGCAAAATTAATGACTGCATACCAGGTACCAGGAGATGTGCTAACTTGCTCAAGCAATGAAACCACATCTGGTACCACAGCTGCAATTGGAGTCATCACTTTGTTAAGCTTACGATAATCCACTGTCATTCTCCAAGATCCATCTGTCTTGCTCACAGGACAAATGAAAGAGTTGAATGAAGATGTGATAGGAGTCACCACCCCTGCATCTTTCAAGTTCTTGATGGTGGCACTAATCTCTTCAATCCCTCCAGGGATGTGATATTGTTTTTGATTTACTATTTTTTTTAGGTAGAGGCAGCTCTTATGGTCTCCATTTGGCCTTCCCCACCATGATAGCCCCCACCCACAATAGCTACCAGTCAGGGAGTTAATGTGGGAGTTCTGCCAGCTGCTAAGTATGTCTATGTCAAATACTCAAAAGTAGGGAAGCTGATGGTGCAACCTTCAGCCTGTAGCTGACAGACCAAGAGCCACTGGACGATCACTGGTGTAAGTCCAAGAGTCCAAAAGCTGAAGAACTTGAAGTTTGCTGGTTGAGGGCAGGAAGCATTCAGGATGGGAGAAAGATGAAGGCCAGAAGACTTTGCCAGTCCAGTCCTTCCACATTCGTCTTTCTGCATTTATTCTAGTTGTCTTGGCAGCTGATCAGATTGTGCCCACCCAGCTTGAGGGTGGGTTTGCCTTTCCCAGTCCACTGACTCAAATGTTAATCTCCTTTGGCAGCACCCTCACAGACACACCCAGGAACAATACTTTGCATCTTTCAATCCAATCAAGTTGACATACAATAATAATCAACACAATAATTAATTTCAAAATTAGTTAAGATGACATGAAAATAGAAAAGTCATTTATCTTGTGCTCATCCACACCAAAATTCTAAATGATTGTATTATCCGAGTCCATCTTTAGATTTTTACAGTGGATCATAATTATGAAAGGTTTTGCCCAGATATTTGAATGTTATCTTAATAACAGGAACTTTTATCAATATATTTTACCATTAATTAGTTAAGAAATGAATTATAAATTAAGGTCCCAAATGTATTTCACAACATTTCAACATCTAAAATATTTAATAATGCACAGAATAAGTAAATTTGAGTAGGAATTCTCTTTATCTAATATAGCTACCAACATATTATAGAAACATCAGAGTTAAGTATACATGTAATCCCTTTTCAAATCAATAACAACACTGGAATGTCCACTATTGTTCAACACGAACAGAACATGATAACAAGATGATATACAATTGTTCAATATAATCTCAGAGGAAGAAAAATGAGAGAAGTAGAAGCATGATTCTAAGGGAAATAAAATGTCTTAGGAAAAGCAAGAGTATTAATCTACAACAAATAAAGCATTCAACACACTCTCCAGATACAAACTCAACCAACAAAAATCAATAATAGTATTATCACATATCACCAATAAGTTCCTAGAAAACATAGTAGAAAGCAGAATACTATCCATAACAAAAATACACTCTTTGAGGTATTATGAGTCTGTTTAAGAATATAAAGAAATGCTAGGATAAATGCCAAGTTAATAGAATAGACTACGTACTATTGTAAGCCTGTCAATTTTTCCCAACATAATTTAGAATCCACTGCAAGCCTAATTATATTCGTAGAAAGACTTTTAAGAAGTTTATTTTAATATAGGATTTAGTTGATTTCCAGAATTTATACGGGTTGGAAAATTGAACAATTTTTCTTTCTCCTCCTAGAAATCACTCAAAAGTATAAGAATGTGAAAGATAAAAAATCCAAGCTTATTTTTTTATGAAACCATAATACATTAATGACTGTCAAAAGCAAGGATATTTATTCAAAATACACATGTACTGAATAGGAGAAAAACTGAGGATAGTTTACTGATGCTGAACTTAGCTAAAGTAGATGACAAAATATAATTTCTGAGGAGAGAATATGGCCTAAAGGCAAACGAGTTGCAAGACGTAGAAAATATAAAGTGTGCAGGATGTTGGCAGAGCTCTTCCAGCCCAGTTAATTGAAGATAAAGGCAGTAAGATTAGAAAATATAAAGTGTGCAGGATGTTGGCAGGAGCTCTTCCAGCCCAGTTAATTTCAGATAAAGGCAGTAAGATTTACATAGACTAAAATTCACATAACAAGCCATATTTGCAGGAAGCAGTGTGTGTTTGTGGTTACTAAGAACGAACGAACTTTGGCATTGTGAAAATGAGCTATCCAGATATGTTTAACTTACCAGTTCCTAATAATAAGAAAGACTTAGAAAACATCTGAATGAGAAAAAACAAATTCTTTCAATGAAAACTTTTAAGAAAAGAAAGAACTAGCACAGGATCTATAAAAATGTTCTACAAAGAAAATGACAAAAAACACTAGCAAAATGAATTACCTCACAAATAAAAACTATCAGAAAAAATTGCTGTATTGTGTTATGTGTGTATGTAATTACAGATACAAAATTCAATATATATGTAATGAATACACTATAATAGGCTTCACAGATCCCCCTTTATAAAAAACTTACTGCCCTAGCTAGTGAGATTGCTTCCAGAAGATAACTTTCAATGTTCAATTCCTTTGCAAGGTGCCTCAATTGAAAAACAACTGATTTGCCTAAAACCATGTCTATTCCATGAGAAGCCTACATCCAGTGACTATTTAAGGTAGCAATATACAATAACAGCCTCTTTTCTCCAACTCAGAATAACTTTAAAAGAGTCTGGAAGATCCAGAGATCTTCATCAGGTAATCTAAACCCTTCATCCTTCATTTGGGATGCCTAGTAACACTTTTCCTCCTGTCCAAACCTGCTTCCTTCATCCCCATTCTATAGCTGTCAATTCTCCAATACAATATTGCATATTTATTATCATCTACTCACTGGACACCATCATTTTGGCAAGGCAAGTATTACCAAAAATGGAGTCATTAAAAACAGCAGAAGCTAATATTGGATTTTGTGTCTGGATCATTTTCCATCCTGATGGCAATGAAGATTCAATAACCTATAGTAGATGGCCCACAGGTAAGCTTCTGGCATAAGACAGTGAAACGATTTTTATAACATTTGTCAATGTAATCTGGGATGGTGTCAGTCTACAACAAATAAAGCATTCAACTCACTCTCCAGATAAAAACTCAACTAACATAAATCAATAATATTAATAGTATTATCATATATCAGCAATAATTTCCTAGAAAACATATTAGAAAGCAGAATACTATCCATAATAACAATACACACTTTGAGGTATTATGATTCTGTTTAAGAATATACAGAAATGCTAGGATAAATGCCAGTTTAATAGAATGGACTACTTACTATCATAAGGCTGCCAATTTTTCCTAACATAATTTAAAATCCACTGCAAGCCTAATTATATTTGTAGAAAACATATTTACTCTTTCAAGTACACTCTTGGAAAGGAGTGTACTGGCTGGTGCATTTTAGACAAATGGAGGAAATATTAAGTAGACCACTACATCTTATAACAATGGCATGCCATCTGCAGCAGAGAATTACACAAGTTTTGAAAAGCAGTTACTGGCACGTTACTGGATGCAGGTAGAGAAAGACCTCTTGACATGAAACACTAAGGAACAACATGGAAAGTAGTACTCATCATGAGCTGGCTTTTCTTAAACTCATGGAGTTATAAAATTGAGTAGGATAGCCATACTTCAACATAAGGTAAAAGAGTACATCCTGGAACAAACTTTACTAAGACCAGAAAACAAAACACAAGCAAGTCACATGAACCAGTAGCCTAAATATCCATGATATTCACCAATATTGCACAAGATATTGCACCAATATAGCAATATGTCATCTTGGGACATCATTTGTGACCAGATAACAGAAAAGGAAAATCTCCAACTGTGTTTTTGAGTAAGGCGGCTTAGTAAGTAGGCTGGAACTATACTAAATTCCCACTCAAAAGTGGCCTTTAAAGATAGTAGTGAAGCAAAAAATTCCCAGTAAGTAAAATTCCCAGTAACCTGATTACCCATTTTGAATGTCAACTCAACTTGTGAATGTTAACAAATTCATTATCCAGCTAGTCAAAGGCCTGCAAGGAAGAAGAATTAAAGAACTGAAATGTAGAAGACTGGAATTGAGGCAGCTACTGTGTTTCTGAACTGCTGCTACCAAATGTACAACTTGCCAACAGAAAGCAATGATGATCCCCAACACTGTACTTCCATTAAGAAGCTTTTCATCAAATGATAACATAGATTACATCGAAGCCCTTATTTACAAAGAAGAGAAGCAAATTACCTAGAGAAATTCACATGTTTGCACAATTGCACGTTTCTTCAATGCTGTGGCCTCAGTCAGCACCACTACCAAAGGTTTTTAATCCATGGATGCAGCATACCATGTAATATCACTACGTAATATCACCACAGTAGATCTACTGTATAGCTAAAGAAGACCAAGAGTGGTTTCATAACTATGAGATTGACTTGCCATGTTACATAGCATACAAGCCCAAACTTGCCAACTAGGTAAAATAATGATATAGCCTGTTGAATGCATATAGAAAGGTGTCTCAGGTGCTGACAATGCTGGATATCTTGATAAGCTTGGGAGTAACATAGGTGTGATCACTTTGCAAAAGTGTGTCTAGCTTCACTTTTGGGATTTGAGCACCTTCCTGTTGTATTTTATACTTAAATCTAAAAGTGTGCTAAACGTTAGGCAGGAGATGTAATTTGAATACCAAACAGGTTAACAGAATTTCAGGCCAGGAAGAATTAAACAAGAAAAGCAGAACACTTTTATAATGCTAAAAATGCAAGTCATAATTGTGATGTAACAAAACTTACAAACATCAAATTGTACCAACAGTCAGGAAACAATTTGTTTAAAAAAATACAAAGAGAAATAGAAACCCACTGGTAGTAAGATTTACTTTATCCCTCTCAGTTCACGATGAGTTAGATGGGATCCACCCCCTCAAAAATGTATATGAAATATGTAAGTATATATATCACTTAATAGGGTAGGCCTAATAGTTACACACACACACACATAAATAAATGGAGAGAAACAATATATTATACATTTATCTCATCTATTTATTAAATACTCCAAATTACCATATCCTAAGCCAGAATAAAAGTTCAGGCTTGCCACATTCCCTCTAGAAAGACCTTCACATAGGAAGTCTGACCATGCTAGAAAGAGAAGTCACAAACAGAAAGGTTTAAAGCCATCTTTGATGTATTACTTGAACTGATTATACTATATTGATTTATTTTCTTGAACTATTTTCTTCTATGTATATTTTTTAAAATTTTATTTTAAATTTCTAAAATACTTCACAAATCAAATAACAAAAAATTTCAAAGAGCCACATAGTGAAGTGTTTCTCCAAGCTCTGTTTCTCATTACTGTTGTAAACCCAAAAGGAAACCATTGCGGTTAAATTGTCTTGATGATCACATAGGTAGATAGATAGATAGATAGATAGATAGATAGATAGATAGATAGATAGATAGATAGACAGATAGATAGATATAGAGATAGACAGACAGACAGACAGACAGACAGACAGACAGACAGATAGATAGATAGATAGATAGATAGATAGATAGATAGATAGATAGATAGATAATTCTTTAGGCAATACATTCTGAAGGTGAATTTGTACATTTTTATTGTTTAAACACATATCTTCGAAATATTTCTTAAAAGTATATTGCTGGGGAAACAGACTTGAATGTTTAAAGAAACAGCAGGGCATTGCACAAGAAACTGCATACAATTCATGCCACAGCAAGTTAGAAAGAAAAAAAATTAAAATGAAAGTTGAAGACTGGAATTACAAAGACAGAAAAGAAAACACACACACACAGAGACACACACGCACACACATCGTAAATTTTGACAGCAGGCACGCTGACTTCCAATAAGAATCTGGCTCTGACACACGGATAAATTTTAGGGCAAAGTTTATATGACAACAACAGCTGTTAGATGATTCCAGTTCTGCTAGAGGTGATGATGATCTTAATTTCTGGACAAACATTATTACTTCAGCTTTTTCATTCTCAAAATGCAGCATTTTGTGAATTTTAATACAGAAAAATAGAACCTTTGTAGTTCTATTTGTAGTTCTGGTATCTAGAAATACACATGAAAGTGAAATGCATTTTGGAACAAGAGCAGATATATAGGCCTATTGAAAAGAAAACAGTTTTGAAATTAAGGTAGTGACATGAAAACTGGCTGGAGAAAATCTATCATCCTTGTGTTAATACCAGTCAGAGAGAACACACTCAACTAACAGGCAAATTCTTTAATGTGTATTGCCTTCAGATGTCTACAGGTAAGTTAGATATGTAAGTTCCTGTTATGTTCTTCAAAACCTGTGCTATAGAAAGTCCAGAATTCCTATTAATGTCTGCAAAATACCATCAGAGGAAGTTTTACCATGGAAACCTGATTTCCTGACCTCAGGGGCTGAATTTCTGTTATGATGCTAAAATCTTACTGAATAGAACAGTAGAAACAGCTCCACAAATTGAATAAAAATCAAAAAGATTCTTTTTCCAAATCTAGTAGCCAAAAAAGTACTTCCCTTTTTTAAACTATTTTAAGAACTCAGTTCCTTAGAATGATAGCTCTGTCTTACTCTGAACCATATAATAAATATATCTTGTTTGCTTTGAGCAATGTCAAAAACAAAAATAACAACAACAAAATATATTTCATTTGTGATTATGTAAATCAATGGTAGCTAAGATTAGTTTCCATGCACAAATGGTGAGACTTACGCACATGAGACTTGAGTCTGGACTCTGAGAAGCTGACACTAGACAGAGTACAACTGATTTTCTGTGTGCATGTGGACATTGCTCAGTGCAGAATCTGGTGAAGTATATTAAATGGAGATTACAGTAACCACAAAAGATATGTGATCTCAGATTTGGGAGTCAACTTGGTCTTCTGCCCGTAACGCCAAATATTAAGATAAAATAAATCTAGAGGGAATAGTGCTTTCCCTGTAACCAGATACTGCGTAGATAAGGAGATTCTTGAACAAATTATTAGTGTATATTACATCTGTTTTGAGTGTAATGCCTGAAATGTATACCTATATAAACAATCTGAATATTACATGAAAAATTTTAGTTTCCTAGCAAGTGATATAAAAAGGTTTAAATTAAAATACAATTTTGGAGATAAAAAAAATTCATCTGGAATATAGAATTGGTTTTACTAATATCTGCTTTAAGTAGCTTGGTGCCATTAGCTTATAGAATTTTATATCTATTTGATTACCAACTAAAAGTAAAAAGTACTACTTAGTAGGATGATACTGGTAGGATATGGTGGTGGATCTTAAAGTGTTGAGGGGGATTTTTCCAGCAGAAAAACAAAAATCTGAATTTACATATTGCTTAACTTAAACGTGTTACAGTATCGAATTTTTCATTAGTTTTTGATTTACTTCAGTGCTCCAAATGGCAAAAATTCAAAAGATTTGGGTTGCCGAACACTAAGTTGCACATTTCTTTTGAAATGAGAATAATGTACTATATGTTTTTGTATATAAAATTACATATATATATATAATTTGAAACCTTTATTTATAAAATAACAGAGCTAAAATACATAGTTTAAACACCAGAATAAGGTTTTCATTTATTTTAGTGTTAGTAAATTTCAAGTAATAATATTTGCTCTATTTCTAATGTTTAAACTCCAGTCAACTACATGTTATTTTTGTCCACACATAATAACCTTCTGGTAACTGCAGTACTTCTCATATGTTCATTCAATGGGCAAGACAGATATACATGAGAAACTCTACCAGAAGAAGAAACCTTCAGAATAAACTATATTCAAGTAGACTTCTAAAAAGATATATTCATTAAATATTTTATAAATCTGGAGGAATTGCCAATAACATGATAGAGAAACTCATCAGTGGTTCTCAAACTTTGGCTTGCGTGAGAATTACCTAGATATATTCTGAAAATACAGATTAATGGGCCCAATCCTCAAAATGCCTCATCCAGGAGGTCTTGGTTGGGGCCTGACCTCAGAGACTGAGGTCAGGACACAACCTGACCTAGTAAGTTCCTGGGTGACAGTGATGCTGCTGGTCCCAAGATCACACTTTGAGAAAAGCTGTTTTAATAGACTATGGCTGGACACAGAAACAATGAAAAGATTCTGACATACTCCACAACTCTTAGAATTTAACAGAATCTGTTATATATATACTTTTTTTTCTTCATAAAATCAGTTACACTGGGTCTAAGTTCAGACACAGTCTTTCAAATAAGGCAATTCTGGTAGAGAAAATATTGGGTTGGTGATATCAATTTTCATGAACTTGGTGAGTTAAATCTGGAGATTCCTGAAAATCCTAAAGATTTTTTTTCCAGTCCAAAATATAACTGAGAATAGGGTAGTATAATTTTTCCTAATGATGTGTGTCTTATTAAAATGGAAGCTTATTTTATTTTATAGAAATCCTTACTGTTGATGCTAGTCCTTCTCCTGTTTCCACTTCTTTTTCAGTTGTGAAAATAATAAATAACATTTTATACCATATTAATTGCCTTTAATGAACAGTATATTATTTAAAACATTATGTAATAGTTTCTACTATTTCCCATATGCCAAAATATTTAATATCTACGTCTGCCTATGTAGGTATCCATCTACCTGTGATCTTTCCAGATTTCATACATTTTCCATCATAAATGTTGTCATGTGAGTTATTGCCTTCTTGCTTCTCAGCTCCAAATTCATTTTTCTTGGCCTTTCCGAACTCCATTGTTTCAATTAAAAACATTTTAAAAATATACATTCCTCCTATGCCAACTGGCAAGACGCTTAAGGTTTGTCAGTAGATGGCGCTGGTGGGACACAGGAGTAGAATGGGACTTGATTCTAGTGTGCTCATTTCCTTTTTTCTCCTACTGTGTGTTAGGTGCATGCAGGAAAGGCAGCCAGTGGCGTTTGCTCCAGGGAGTTCCAGCAGCGTCCCAGTCAGTTCCACAGGAGCCTCACAGGACACCTCTGCTCCCTTGAAGCACCTTAGCAAACTCTGTCATCCAGAGCCAGAGTTGTGCTGTCTGCAATGAGGCCTGAATGGCCAGGCCACTGAAGGAAGGGAATCTTCGAGATTTATTGGTTCCTTGGGGGCTCTGCCTCCACCTTAGCAATAGTGACTGCTGTCTATACTTCTCTATTCTTTAGAGTAAATCCCTTCCTGCTTCTGAATAATTCTCCATGTTGCATTTTCTTTTATTCCAATTACTGAATATTTTCTGTCCCATGGTTGAACCCTGACGAATGCAGTTGGTTCCTATATTCCTTAACAGTAGTGTTATTCTTTAACGGTAAAGTGTGCGCAGTGTGTGATTTTTCCATACATTATAGGGCAACATTTTTGATGAGTATATTATACTTTAATATGCAATAAATACATATTTTACTTGTTAAATTTCTATATTTACAAATATTTTAAATAAATACTTAAAAGAAACTAATTGTATGCTGTGCAAATTTCAGAATCTATGATAATTTGAGTTAAATCCATGGTCTTTTCGAGTGTGCAGTTTTAAAAAATACACAATTTAGCCAAAAATGGCAAATGCTCAACTATATTCTCTATTTTGATATTAAAAACTGAGATGACTGATGTGTTCATTTGTTTCACTATAACAACCATTTTAATATATGTGTATTTTATAGCATTATATGTACACCTTAAATATACATAATAAAATTTATTTTTTAAAGAAGACAGCAAAAATAAATAAATACATAAATGCCTTATCTAAAATGTTAAGGAAAGTAAAACAATAACTATATGATTATAAACATTCAAATTTTCCAATAACTCTTATGAATCGTACATTTTGGAAAAACAATCACTTTGACTTCCTCAGTGGTGTAATGGCTTAATTAAATAATTTGGACTGAGTAGGATGAAAATACAACTCTCCTTATCTTCCCTGCTATTGACCACTTATGTCTTCTCTCTGGATTTCTCCTTTCCTGCTGCTGGATTAAATGTTGGAATGTTTCCATAATCTTTTCAATCTTTTTAAGCCTACAACCATAAAATGAATGTGTTCATGTCCTTTGCAGGCACATGGATGAAGCTGGAAACCATCATCCTCAACAAACTAACACAGGAACAGAAAACCATTAGTGAGAGTTGAACAACTAGAACACATGTACATGGGGAGGGGAACATCACATACTGGGGCCTCTTGGAGTGTGGGCGGAAAGAGGAGGGAGAGCATAGGACAAACACCTAATGCGTGCGGGTCCTAAAACCTAGATGACGGGTTGATGGGTGTAGCAAACCACCATGGAACATGTATACGTATGTAACAAACCTGAATGTTCAGCACATGTTTCCCAGAACATAAAGTAAAATTTAAAATAAATAAAAATAAATGGAAAAATCCTCTTAAGCCACATAATACTCATATTTAAGTGATCAATAGAATCCACAATATTATCAAGACTTCCAGGTTTTTCTCGTTTAAAGCCGTCCTCTCCACAGTTTCAACACTTGCTTGAAAAATTATGGCAAGATTGCTCAGCTGACCCTTTCTCTTCTTATTGTACTTAATCCTTTGCTCATAGACTACTGTTTCTGACTCTTCCAATGTCTGGGTGAGGGATAGAGTTGGTGTTGGGTAGGGAATTTGAGGCGGAGTCCAGTCTTGTGTTCATATGCTATGGCTGTGCTCCATTTGGTGAGTCACTTATGGAGATTCTCTGCTATCTCCAGCTGAAAATGTTTGAATATATTTGCTTTGGAGCAGATAATTTCTTTTTGTCCTCTGCTATAGACACTTAGGATTCTTTCCTGAACATCTGGGGTTTCAGTCATCCACCCTTCCACTGGTAAACTTTTATGTATTCTCTTGAACGAGATGCTTCTAAGATGAGTCACTCTTATCTCTGCCTTCCCTCTCAGGGACTAGGCCCTAGAGACACGCACCTTGCTCCACGAATGGAAAGTTAACAAACAGTTACATTTTTTTTTCATTCTTCCTGAAGACATGGGTAGGTTTAACCATAGCTTCTGACTGTTTAAGTCTTCATACTTCAGTCAAACGTGATACCTTTTGTTCTTCAAACTCTAGGGTACACATATCAAGCTTTGTGAGTCCATGTATTTCCTTTGAAGAATCTTTCTGATGAGTTTCAAATTGAGGAGAAGGTGGGCATTATTTCCTTGCTCATTGAGGGAGAAGAAACTAGCACATTAACATTGTCTCTAAGGAGAACTCTCCTAGACTATTCAACCATTTTTATAAGCTGAACGGGGTTATTAACTAATCTTAGTAGAACCAGTTTTCTTCAGCTCCTTCATAAGTCCTTAAAGAATGAGATGGACCTCCATCTCATTTTATATTATGGAGTGCCTTGTAACCTATTACTTTGTTCTCCATATTTGAAGCTTCTCCCAACATTGAGAAAATAAGAAGAATAACATTTAATAAGCCGTTTATTTGCATAATAAGAATGACATTATATTTCTGTGACTATCTTGTTGGATCTAAAAATTCTGCATATGAACAAAGATAAAAATTCTGCATGCAAACAAAGATAAAAGAGTTATTTCAACTTCCTGGCACTACATATTTTCCTATAACTCAATCCATAAACTTTTTTCGCAGACAACTCTGTAGAACAGGACTTAATTATTAAGTAATATGTCTATAGTATCTATGGGAAGGGCTGTAATTTGGAAGTGGCAAAATTCTGTCATATTTCTGAACAGTAAAAATATATTGTTTAATAGTCACTGCTCAATGGGTGAAACTTACCACTATAAATAAGCCGGACTCTTAAATATGCAGTAGTCCCACAACACTTTCTTCAAGTTTTAGGAACAATGTATTAACAACCAATGATACTAGAATCCAACACTCTCCTGTCTGCTTTTGATTATCCCACCGTAAGATAAGGGTATTATTAAGGTCTGTATTTCTGTTCCTTGTGTTTAATCGAAAATATAAAATTGTAACATAGCAAAAAACTTTGAAATATCTTGCTGTGAATACTTATGAACTTGCTTTTACTAGACTTGAGAATATTTCTGAGACCCAAACTCCTTAATTTCTTAGTAATTTAAAAGTGAATTGTGGTTTATTTTATACAATGAAATATATGAATAGTATGAAATTTTAAATTAGCATTATTAAACACTTAGTATGTTCTAGGTATAGCCATCTACTAGTAAACATTCTATGAGGAATAATTAACATATAAATACATCAACAGCAAGTTAGATTATTAAATATTTTAACATAAGTACACATGAAGAGCAACAAATTATAAGAAAAATGATCTCTGTCATAGGGATTCAGGAAATCTTCATGAAGGGCATTTTGCTTTTTTGTGTTTCTTGAGCAATGAAACTGCCAGCTCCATGACAGCAGGGGTCAAGTCTGTTTTCTCCATCTTTGTACATACTGCATTTGGCATAGGCCGTAAAACTACTAATTTTTATTGAGTTTTTTTATTGTAATGATGTTTCACTATTTATGAGTGTTAAACAGTATACTCTACAGAAGGTATCCTAGAGTAATGCAACATAAAGCCTAGAAAATTATTAGAATTGGAGGTATGGACATGAAAACCCAAAAATCATTTTTATAGAAAAGTGACTGTTTTAGTCCCCTATCTTATTCTATAAAAGATAAGTTACTCGGCCTAAAATTATCTGACATATATTTTAGGACTGTAGGGGGGGCCATAAATGACAAAACAGAGGACATAAAACAAGGCGGTATATATTTTTTCTCTATCAATCCTGGAAGCACTATTGCTAGAAGGCAGGTGAAATGTCTGGGGAGTACATTAGAGTGCCAACAGTGCTGTAATATTCATAGAGCTATAGCAGACAGTTTTGAACGTGATGCCTTCTGGATTTGAAAGATAAACGAGGAGGCAATTCTTTGGGGCCTTGAGTGTGTATGTTTCTGTATTTCTCTGTGCTTCTCCGTTAGAAATGTGCCTGTGATACAGAGCCCTGAACAGGGCCTGTCACAATTAAATCCCCCATAAATATTTGTTGACTGAAGATTTACACCTCCAAAAACAACCCCTAGTAAACAAAAATGTATTTCCTCATTTTCTCTCAATTTTTTGTCTACATTCTTTGTTTCAACTATTTCCTATCACCAAATTTTAAAACAAGTTTTTGTTTTAATTCCTTCACTTTATGCTTAAGATTTTACTGTCATAAAATTGCTCTCTTTATGCTTACCAATTTGACAGATTTTTGGAACTAAATTTGACAAAGTTTTTGGAATATTTGTTCAATGCAAAGCATATTCTCATCAATAATGAAGTAGACTTTTTCTGAATCTTGCATATGTTTTCTCCTTTCTGGAGCATGTTGCATGACTGATCCTTTAAATTGAAGCATATGGATTCTTTGACCCTGCCAAAATTTCATGGTTTATTTTCTTTCCTGTCTCTCTCTCTCTTTTTTTTTTATGTCCAATCTTTTCTTCTCCTCTATTCAGTGTAACTGTTCTTTAAAAGCTGGAATATGTCCTGTTCTCTCCTTAATTGACTGTTTCCACTGTCAACTCACATGTTGACAGAGCAGATCTAATTTTACATCTGCACAGAATATTTTTAAATGACTCTCTAGTCTTTCCTTTGGACTCCATATATTTTTTCACTTTAAATACCGATAAATCACTTAGATATAATAATGATAATAATAATCATAAATACAAGCTGATATTTCCTTGACATTGTGCCAGTGCTGAAAACCTAGCGTATAAAAATAGAACATATCTTTGCTTTAACTCATCACATCCCATCCAACTCTTCTAAAGAATTGACATCTATTCTCCTAGATATATTATGTTATATCTTATGTGCCATTGCAAACTTTTTCAATTTATTACTATTGGCATTTAGAGTACAAACTTTTTCAAGGTATGTGACTATCCCACACATTTAACATTCTTGATTTATTTCTCTTTCTTGTGGTAAAGAAACACCTAACATGATATCCACCCACCTAACAACTGTTTTAAGTGTCCAGTTTTAACTATAAGCACGATGCTGTACAGCAGAGCCCTAGAGGGTTTTAATCTTGTTAGACTGAAACTCTATACCTATTCAATGACAAACCTTCATTTTCTCTCCCCTCGATGCCCTGATAACCACTGTTCTACTTTCTGCTTCTATGAATTTGACTGTTCAATATACCTCACAGGGGTGTAATCATGCCTTATTTGTCCTTGTGTGACTGGCTTATTTCACTTAGCATAGTGCCCTCAAGATCCAAAAATGTTGTAGCAAAGAATATAATTTTCCTCCTTTTTGATGGTTGAATTATATTCCATGGTACATATGTAAGTATACAATTTTTAAATCTAATGATCTGCCGATAGACATTCAGGTTGTTTCTATCTCTTGGCTGTTGTGAATAATGCTGCTGCTATGAGTGTGGGAATATAAATACCTCTTTGAGATCCTGATTTCAATTCTTTTGGATAAAGACACAGAAATGGGCCTTCTGGATCACATGGTAGTTCTATTTTTAATTTTTGAGGGAAACTCCATACTGTTTTCCACAATGGCTGCACCCCACAGCACAGACAACAAAAGTAAAATAGACAAGAAATACTGTACCCAAAACTTCTTCACAGCAGAGAGTAATGAACAGAGTGGAAAAGCTACCTACTTGATGAGACATAATATTTGCAAATCATATATGTTGCAAGGGATAAATATCCAAAATATATAAAGAGCTTCTACAACTCAATAACATAAGAAAGCAAAAACCCAATTAAAGAATGGTCAAAGGTTTTGAAAAGATATTTCATCAGAGAAGACATACAAATGACCAAAAGGCATAGAAAAAGTTGCTCAATATCACTAATCATCAGGGAAATGAAAGTCAAAGCCACAGTAAGATACCACCTCACACCAGTTAGAAAGTTCATTATAAAAAAAAGAAAGAAATAAAGGAAAAAATAAAGGAAATGTTTCAGTGAGGATGAGGGGAAATATTGAAATACTGAAACCCTTGGGCCCTGTTGGTGAGAAAGTTGGTTTCAATTTCTCTGCATTGTCACTAAAATATTTCATTTTATTTTTTTCCAATGGCCTTCCTAACAGGTGTGAGGTGGTATCTTACACTTTTCCAAATACATCCCAGGGGAGTGATACCAACCCCAGTTGAGGATCACTGGTACAGACAGCACTGCCATTTTAAAAAATTATAAATTTACCTTGAAGATAATATACATAGATTCATGGTTTAATTGATGCAAAAGCATGATAATTTAGCTTGACAAAAACTCACTTTGGCTGATTCATGGGGAAATGGCTTCAAAGAGTTTTCTGAGTCAGGCATTTATTTGCTAGTTACCATAGTAATCCAGGTAAGAGGTGATGTGGTAGTCTGTGGTAGAAGTATTGAAAGTGGGAAGATTCAAGAGGCACTAAGAATTTAAAAATAACAATAAATGAATTTTGATGTTATAGAGACCTGAAAGAGATGGTAGACTTGAAGATTATTCCATATTCCTGGCTTGAGTATAGGTAGAGATAATGACCATTCTCTATATAAGACATACAAATTCTGGTGGGGTAATTCCTAGCAGAGTAGGAAGTAGATGTACAGAGATACCACATCTACCCTATGGTCATTGTTAATTTTTCATTTATTGGACTTATTTTACGATGCTCTTAATATTTCCCAGCATGATATAAGTTCTCAGAATTACTCACTGAAGTTTTAAAACATAAAAATGTCAGAAAAATTAGAACATGAAAATGTAAGATGAGAGCTGTTTTTGAGGAAGCTTTTTAAAGAAGGAAGAAAATATCGGAGAAGGCAGACGAAGGATTGCTAAAAGTAGGAGAGGAAAAAGAAGGATAGGATAGGATAGGATAGGATAGGATAGAATAGAATAGAATAGAATAGAATAGAATAGAATAGAATAGAATAGAATAGAATAGGAGAGATTGATTATCTGCTTTGTAGATGGCATAGGAAGGTAGTTATAGATACACTTGTTTTATATCCTCATAAAATGTTCCTACTGTGGTGAAAATAAGCTCTACAGAAGGGCACTTCATGGTTTAACTTCCTGTCCTTGATTTTACAATTTGTAACTGATAATTACACTTTGCGATCTCCACACTCTACAAATAAATAAAATATGTCAAGCAGCAAAGCCACATTGTTGAAATGAAAAGTGGTATGTCCTGAAATGTATTTTGGTCACATGATCAAAATTTATTCTGGATGATCTAATACGACATGAAATCTTCATTGGTAATATCTTTGAATCTCTTTTTTCTTTGAGATTTTCTTGAATTCTTAGATAATTATTAAAATTATAAGTAAAAATAATATTTGTTATGTAGCACTAGATATATATAACATGAATTCTTTTGTAATGAAAACATAAAATAATTATTATCAATATAATAGACTTTCATACATGTCATATATATGGATATATATTAAAAAAATAGATATATGACATTTTAACTTCATATATATAATTTAGGAGCAGAGAACTATTTGAATGAAGGCCTACTGTAATACTCAGGGGAAATAATACCTTAAAAGCAATGTGAAATTCAGATGAGTTTTTATTCCTTTTTTATTCCTTTTTTAGTACATTCTCAGAGGACATTTATTATTTAACATACATTACTTGCTACATCAAAAGCAATTAATTCCACAGGTAACAGAGTTTTATGTTTTATCTTTGAAAACAAAGTGACATAAAATCAAAGCAAACATATGTTTCTAATTGTACAACTATTATCTGATAAGCAATTCAGAAAAATTCTACCTAGTATAAGTTGAACCTCGAGAAACCTTTGGGATTTTTAAACATTTATAAAAAATTCATCTTGCCAAAATTAAGAATATGTAATGAAGGAGTGATCTCAGGAACATTTTACTTCAGGCTGTTTCAATTTTTAAAATGCATGAGCTAATGGCTGTATTTTTCACTAATTTTTCAAATCACCAAAACTACTTTTCAAGGAATTTGCCGATTCAACTTAAGAGCAAAGAAACAAACTGTATGCATATTTTGTCAAAGAATCGTATCATAGAAGTAATCTTAATATCCAAAAGTTGTTACATTTGGAAAACATAATTAAGATTACTGAATCGTAAACATGCATTTATAAAAAGATGTACATCATAAATGCTGGTCTGGTAAAAAATGTAGTAGAATTTGGAGTCACTTATATGTTATCACAACTTTGTCATTGCTTAGTTTAGAAAAGTTACTTAATTTCCCTAAAATTCATTCTCTTTGTCTGTAACAGATTTATTAAGGAGACAACAATTGGAATAAAGATTAAACAAAGATACAACCTTGTGGAGAATAAAACAAGGACCTTAAATCCTGACTGGAAGACTTCTAATACAGGCTCTACCACTTAGCAGTTGTGTGAACTCATTCAGCTTAGCTTCTCCACATTTAATTTTCTCTTCCAAAAAATGAAAGTAATGATAATACTCAAACCACAGGACTGACCTGTGTATTAAAAGAATTAAGGGGCTCAAGATGGCTGACTAGAGACATCGGACACTTGCCTTCTCCAGAAAAAAGAACCAAAATGATAAATAATCACATCTTGAACACAACATCTAGGATAGAATGCTAGAGTCCAATAGAGAAGTCATGGGAAACACCTGTGACACAGAAGAATATGAAAGTGAGTGATTGGCTTGGCTGAGATTGGCTGTGAGCCCAGAGGGATTCACTATTGCAGGGAAAAGTAAGTGAGAGACCCTCAGGGGTCCACATTCCCACCATGAGCTGCTGAAAGCTGCATGCCTTGGTCTGGGTGGTGACCCCACATTGCAGCCACTGCCAACACGAGTATCCACTGCTTCAGACCCAGAGGATCATCCTGCCACTGCTGCTGTCATTGACCACACCGTGCAGGATGCTCAGTGACCCAAAAACTCACTCACTTGGTTTGCCCATCACTGATACTACCAGCATCTCAGGAAGCCACCAGAATGTCCAAGAGTTGGTCCACCTAGCCCTGCTAACACCTGTTCCAGTGAATGCTGACTTGAGGCCTGAGAACAGCTATGCTCAGCCCAATACTGCCATTCCTGGGGCCCAAAGACTGGCCCACCTGGCTTCCTTGTGCCTAGCAAAGCTTTACCTTAGCCTTCACTAATAACTGCACTCTAAACCACTGAGAAAATCACAGATACTACTGATACTGTTTACAGCAGAAGAAATCATGCAGAGACTACACCATTGCAGGCATCAGAATCAAATCCAAAGGGCCTTACTCAACCAACACTCTTGATACAACATAAGAAAAAAGTCCTCCTGTATGAAAACAAACTCAAATAATCAAGAGTTCCTTATTAAACCAGATGAGCAGATACCAATGAAAGAACACAGTGACCATTAAAAAGAAAGAAAATTTGACACCTCTAAAGGAACACAACAATTCCCTAGCAACAGATTCCAGTTTTTAATAATCCACAAAAGTCACAGAAAAGTATTTATAATTATGTGACTGAAAAAGCTCAATGAGATACAATAAAGTTCAGAAGAATAATCCAAAGAAAATTTTAAAAATTAGGATATGAATAATATATTAACCAAAGAGATAGGTATCATAAAGAATGGTAATTCTGGAAGTGAACAGTTTATGAATGAAATACAAAATACACTTGAAAGCTTTAATAATAGAGTAGCTCAAGCAGAATGAAAGAATCTCAGAACATAAAGACAAGCCTTTATAAATAATCCAGTTAGACAAAGATAAATAAAAAAAGAACAATGAACAAAGCCTTTGTGATATATAGGACATATAAAGTGACCAAATGTATGAATTTTTGTTATCCCCCAAGGTGAAGAAAGAATAACCTATTAAACAAAATAACAAATGAAAACTTCTCAATTCAGATATAGGAGTCCCAACATTTCACAGATACAATGCAATAAGGTCTTTTTCACAGCACATTATAGTCAAGCTGTATAAAGTCAATGACAAAAAGAAACTTCTAAAAACTGCAATAGAAAAACATTTAGTCACCTATTTTTTAAAGTCCTTATCAAAGTAGCAGTGAACTTCTCAGCAGAAATTTCACAGTCCAGGAGAGAATGGGATGATGTAGAAACAGTACTGAAAAAAAAAAAAAAAAAAAAAAAAAAAAGAATAAAACTGTCACCCAATAATAAACCCAGCAAAAAGTCTTCATAAATGGAGAAATAGTCTTTTCCAGAGAAGCAAATGCTGAAGGAATTCACCACCACTAAAACAGGCCTAGTAAGAATTGCTCAAGGGAGTCCTAAACCTAGAGGTGACAGGTTGACAGTATAATCATGGCAGCACACTAAAGTATAAAACTCACTGGTAACTCAAATGCACAAATGAGGAAAAGAAAGGACTCCATTGGTTCCACGACAGAAAACAAGCAAACCAAACAGATAAACAATAAGAGAGAGAAAACAAAACAAAACAAAAAATATACCAAACAACTACAAAATAATTAACAATATAATATGAATAAAATCTCCTATAGAAATAAGAACCTTAAGGGTAAACAGATTAAATTTTCCACCTAAATAATATAGAATAGGTGAGTGGATTAAACAAAAAATATATTTCTAAAAAGAAACACATTTTTCTTATAAATATACATAAAGACTGAAAGCAAAGAAATGGAAAAATATATTCTATGCAAAGGAAAACCAAAAGCAAGCAGGAGTAGCTATGTATGTATCAAATGCATCATACTTTAAGTCAAAATAGTAAAAAAGAACAAAAAAGATCATTGTATAATGGTAAAGAAATTGCTACATCAAGCATATTATAATTCAAAATATGTATGCCCCCACACTGGAGCACCCAAATCCATAAGGTAAATATTACTAGATTTAAAGAAATGGATAAACATCAATTCAATAATAGTGAGAGACTTCAATACCCCACTCTCAGCATTAGATAGGTCATTTAGAATAAAATCAACAAAGAAACATTGGACTTAAACGGTGCTTTCCAAATTGACCTGACAGATATTTGCAGAAAATTTTATCAAACAATGGCAGAACACACTTTTTTCTCATTATTATATAGAACATTGTACATAATTGACCAAATTTTAGGCCACGAAAGAATTCTGAACCAATTAAAAAATTAAAATCATATTAAGCATCCTCTCAGATCACATTGGAATAAAATTAAAAATCAATACCAACAGAAACTTTGGAAACTTTACAAATACATGGAAATACAACAATATGCTCCTCAATGTGTTGGAACCGAACTGTCGATTCCCTCCTGGGCAGGGGTTGCCGCGAAGGACCACCGACACAAGATTCACAGCAGAGAGTTATTTATTACTAGCGCGCTAGGGTCCCAAGCTCTAAGTTGGCCCTGGGACCCCGACTGCTTGTTACAGGCTGTTTATATAGGCAAATACAAGTTCAAACACAGCTTAGGGCGCGAAATTCAAACAAAGCTTTAGGCACGTGGTAATTGGGTCTGTCTATGGCCTGAGCAAGGTGTCTTATGCTAATTGGTTAGAGCAGGACCTTATGAGGTTTTTTTTCTGGAGTTGTTGATTCCGGGAACTTCGAGGCAGGGTGGGACCCCCGGAATTGGCAGGGTGGGACCCCATGAGGTTGTTTCCCGGAATTGGCAGGGTGGGACCCTATCAGGGTGGGACCCTATTGAGGCAGGGTGGGACCCTATCCAGAGCCACCTGGTGTTAATTTTTTTCTATATGAGGCCTAGTTTCTAAATTTTATGAGGCCTAGTTTCATTCCCTCCTCTTTTTGTGTCAGAGGCTCAATCTTGAGCCTCTTTTTTAGTCTTGAGGGTCTGGTATAGTTGGGTCAGAACCATAGCATGTACTATGTTTAATCTATTTTTAATAAGGGTGAGTAAGTGGTTGAGTATGCATGGCCTGAAAGTCAGGATGAGCGTGAGCAGGATGAGGGGTCCTAAGATGGTGGAGATTAGGGTGCTAAGCCAAGGGGATTGGTTGTACTAATTTTTAAACTAACTTTGTTGAGATTTTTTCTTTTAATTTTGCCATAGAATTTTTAACTATTTTTGAATGATCTGCATAAAAATAACATTGCTCTTTTAGGGCTGCACAGAGCCCGCCTTCTTTCAGAAAGACAATTTCTAGTCCTCTTCGGTTTTGTAATACAACTTCAGACAGAGAAGTCAAGGACTTTTCAAGTTTTGTGATGGATTGTTTTATGGCTCTAAGGTCTTTATCTATGGCTACTTTAAGTTGTTGCAGATGATGGTTACCATGCACTAGGGCTGCTGTCCTGGTCTTAACTTTAGCCACTATCTTAATTTCTAACATGTCGGCGAGGGTGAGGGAGATTAAGGGCGGGGAAGTGCTTTGAGGAGTTTTTAGTTGGGGCTTCTCCGATATGGAAACCGGGGGCTTCCTAGCTTCTAATAAAACCTGGTTTGGCTTTACTGCAACAGGGGCAGTGTCTGGATTGACTAATAGTCTGATTTGGAGGGGAATTTTAGGCGGGTTGTGCTGGTATAAATAGAGACCTTATATTAACCTTGTTGTTATCTATCTGTTATCAGATTTTGCCGCATCTTCAAACTTGATGCGAACCAGGTTGCAATTTTCCGAATATCGGGTTGTGGTACAGGGCTGGACAAAGGACATGGTTATATATTAAGGTTTTGTGGCTTATTTTTACTTTCTATTATTAGTAGTTACACAGGACCAGTTTTTGCAATACAAGTGAGTCAGATTTCTACAAGTTTTTTTTATTGGTTCTGTCTTGCATCCGGGACAGGCATAAAACCTGTTCCGGCTGATGGACATTTTTCTAGCCTGTCCTTTTTATTCTTGTCTATCCTGAGGAGTCCTTAATAGGACTCCTGTGGGACCAGTAAACCGGGGGCCTGTGTCTTTTATCTTTCCTGCTATATATATATATTTTTAGGTTGAAATAGAGGTCTGGAAACCAAGTCTTTATAGGAGCATTCTCGGAGGTCTTATTTAAGACCTCTTGATTATTAAAATTAATTATCTGTCAGGTCAGGCTAAATGGCCGGTGGGGGGTTAGCGTCAAAAACTACACTAGAGACGGCGCAGGGAAGAAGGGCAAACAATAAGCAAGGAGTTAGATATGAGAGAGTCTTATCTTGAGTGGGTCCGCGGAGCGTCGGAGTTTCCATGTCTCAAGTGGTGTTGGTCTGGACGTCTCTGGAGCAGCCTTGGCGTGGGATGCGTGGATCTAAGTGGAGATTCCGTCAACTTTTATGGCTGTGGGCGTGGTCAGGAGAACAATGTAGGGTCCTTTCCACCGAGGCTTTAGTCCTTGAGTACGGTGCCATCTAACGTAGACAGAGTTTTCCACCTGGAAGGGGTGACTGGTCTGTGGATGTCCTGGTTGGTACAGTTCTGCCAAGGGGGCCCAGATTTGGGCCTGTACTGCTTGGAGTCCTTTTAGCCGGGCCTGTAGGTCAGTCTTAGGATCGGAGGGGGAGAAGGAATTAAGCAAGGTTGACAAAGGGGGAGGTTCTCCGTAGAGGATTTCATATGGAGTGAGCCTAAAACGGTTAGGTGTATTCCGGGCCTTTAACAGAGTTAAGGATAGGAGGCGTCTCCAATCTTTTAAACCAGTCTCTAAGGTCAATTTAGTAAGGGTCTCTTTTATTGTTCTATTCATTCTTTCTACCTGTCCTGAGCTCTGGGGTCTATAGGCACAATGTAATTTCCAATTAATCCCCAATATCCTGGCGAGCCCCTGACTTACCTGAGAAACGAAGGCCGGCCCGTTATCTGACCTAATTACCTTGGGAAGTCCGAATCTAGGAAAGATTTCTTCCAAAATTTTCTTGGCTATTATGTGTGCCCTTTCTTGTCGGGTGGGGTAGGCTTCTACCCATCCTGAAAAGGTATCTACAAACACCAGTAAGTACTTATATCCAGCATAGTGAGGTTTTACTTCAGTGAAGTCTATTTCCCAATAGACTCCTGGGCGGTTACCACGAGTTCGTTTCCTTTCTGGCACTCGGGTAGCCCCAGCGTTTACCTGCTGGCAGACCTTACAGGCAGATGTCACTTGTTCTACGAGGGTACTTGTCTTTGGGATTAGAAAGTCAGTTTTTTTAATCAGTAATTTTAGCTTTCAATTACTCAAGTGTGTCCAGGCATGCATCTGCTGGATCATTGCCAGGGCCTCCTTGGTCAGCATTGGGGGTTCGTCAGTGCTGCCAGCAGTTATGCCCTCGGGATTTTTCTCTTGGCCTAGCCGTGGGGGCTGAGCCTCTTTAGGGACCCCTTCTGGGGGTCCGGCAGGTGACACAGGGCGGCTGGGCTGGGGGCTGCCCTCAGGACTGGGCTCTGTGCCTTTTTGCAGGGAACTTTCCGAATGGAAACTCTGGTTGCTGTTCTTATCATTGAGATCCAGCAGGATGAGAGGGCCACCCCCTCGGGGACTGGCGCCCCTGCCCCGACGTTCCCGGCCACGGGATCTTTTTGCCCTACCACCTGCCCGCCTTTGCTCCTCCTCCTGGGGGTTTACCACTGGCACTCACTTGAAGATACGAAGGGAAGTGTCGCCTACAGTCACTCATTGCTTCTTTTATTTCCGGATCTTCTCGATGGTCGCCATTACCTTCTTGATGTTATCTTCGGCCCGGCTCCGGGTCTCGGCCCGTACGGTCTGGCCAGCCATGCTGGCGGGGCTGGGGCCGGAGCCGAGCCCGCGGCGGGCCGCCTCCTGTCTGGCGGGCTCAGGCTTGGCGCCAGGCCCGGGCGCCGCGCTCTCGGCCTGCCGTCCCCCCGGGAGTTGGCCGCGCCCTCTTTCGTCCTTAACGCCTCCGCGAGTCCCCTGTTCTTTGCAGTAGGCACACTGGTCTTTTTCCACTTTTGGCCGTCTCCGCTTCTTTCCCTCTCTCCCTGGTCCTTTCTTTCTCACAACTGCCGCCAGGATTTTTGTTAAATGCTTATCCTTTACTCGGTTTTTGCGATCCTCTCGCTCTATCTGTTCCTTCACTAACCTGGCTTCCCTTTCCTTAGGGGTTTCTTTCTTATCTTGGCCAAATTTGTGGGGCGTTTTTCTGCCCCTTTGAGACCCGCCAACAGAGCCTGGCGATAGATTTGGAGACTCTCCCTACCTGGTGCCGTTTCATAGTCCTAGTCCGGGCGGGTGAGGGGAAATCCCTCGTCTATTTTATTGGGAAGTTGGGTTGGGAGGCCTCCTGGTCCTGGCACATTTTTCCGGGCCTCCAAGAGGACTTGCTGCCTTTTTCAGTGGTTAAGAGGACCTGCAGGAGTTGCTGGCAATTATCCCAGGTGGGCTGGTGGGTGAGGAGAATGGATTATATTAACGAGGTTAGGGCCTGAGAGTCTTGGGAAAAGGAAGGGTTATGGGTCTTCCAGTTACAGAGGTCAGAGGCAGAGAAGGGCCAGTACTGGACTGTGTGACTGACAGTACGGAGGGGAAAAAGGGAGGATTGCTAAGTGGAAGGGCCTTCTGGGTCCTCAGTCTGCCGCAAGCGGAGACGAGGAGGTGTCGGCGGCGGCGTCCGAGGGGTGAGTTTGGGCGGGGCTGGAGGAGGAGACGGGGTGGAGGGAGGGGCCGAGGGAGAAGTTGGAGAAAGGGTAGGGGTCGAGGCGGTAGAGGAAAGAGCTGGGGACAAGACAGGGGGCAAGGGTGAAGCGTAAGGTGGAGGTCCCCGAAGGGGGTTCATCTGGGAGGACTGGCTTATGCGGGTCCGGATTCCGATTCTTTGGGGCTTCTAAGGCAAGGAGGGTAGATTGGGATGGGGAAGGGGGATGGAGGAAGGGTTTCACCCCAGAGGGAGGATTTCGGACCAGATCCTCCTAAATAATTATGTAGGCCACCTGGTCCGGGTGTCCGAGTGGCCCAGGATCCATCACTGTTGCTTTAACCTGTAAGATAATTGGGAGGTCAAATGTTCCATCCCAGGGCCACCCAACATGGAGGGTAGGCCACTTGGACGAGCAGAATTTTCGCCATCGTCCCTTACGGACTTCTATGGAGAGGTTGTGGGCTCGAGCCCGAATGTCAGGGAAGTGAGTCAGGGTCAGAGACAAAGGAGTCATCAACGTCTGTCTTATTTCGTCCACGTATAACAAGGACAAAACAAAAGTAACAAAAACAAAGACCAGACAAGTAAGGAGAAGCCGCGCGGCCAGAGAGTAGCGCCACAAGATTACAAAATATTCAGACGGCAGGGGCGGCCTGCCTACAGATTTGAGGAGGCTGACCGAGTCATTAGCCTTCTCCCAGACCACCGCCAGGGCGTCCCCCAGGGCGAAAAGTGGGAAGGTGCCGGACAGGTCTGTCCCCCTTCCCCACTTAATTCAGAAGGAGTACTCTTCAGAGTTCAGAGTTAGCCGGCAAGACAGACAGAACAAAACGAAGGTAACTGATAGGTCCGTTCAGTCAGCAGTCCGTGGCCCGGGCCAGATAGGTCTCCGCCGGATGGGTCGGGGGTCCTCGGACGACCCCACTTCCCGGCCAGTGCACCAAATGTTGGAACCGAACTGTTGATTCCCTCCTGGGCAGGGGTCGCCGCGAAGGACCACCGACACAAGATTCACAGCAGAGAGTTATTTATTACTAGCGCGCTAGGGTCCCAAGCTCTAAGTTGGCCCTGGGACCCCGACTGCTTGTTACAGGCTGTTTATATAGGCAAATACAAGTTCAAACACAGCTTAGGGCGCGAAATTCAAACAAAGCTTTAGGCACGTGGTAATTGGGTCTGTCTATGGCCTGAGCAAGGTGTCTTATGCTAATTGGTTAGAGCAGGACCTTATGAGGTTTTTTTTCTGGAGTTGTTGATTCCGGGAACTTCGAGGCAGGGTGGGACCCCCGGAATTGGCAGGGTGGGACCCCATGAGGTTGTTTCCCGGAATTGGCAGGGTGGGACCCTATCAGGGTGGGACCCTATTGAGGCAGGGTGGGACCCTATCCAGAGCCACCTGGTGTTAATTTTTTTCTATATGAGGCCTAGTTTCTAAATTTTATGAGGCCTAGTTTCAAATGACCACTGGGTCTATGAAGAAATTAAGGTGGAAGTCAAACAATTTATTGACACAAATGAAAATAGATATAAAACATACCAAAGCCTGTGAGAAACAGCAAAAGTAGGGCTAAGAAGGAATGTAATAGCAACAATGCCTACATCAAATAAACAGAAATGTTTCAAATATGTAATACAATGCACTTCAAAGAACTAGAAAAACAAGAACAAACCAAACCCAAACTAGTAAAACAGGAGAAATAATAAAGATCAGTGCAAAACTAAATTAAATAGAGACTAACAATAACAAATTTACAAAGAATCAACGAAATAAAATGCTGGCTCTTCAAAAGATAAACAAAATTGATAAACTGCTAACTGGTCTAACCAAGAAAGAATAAGAGAGAATACCCAAATAAAATAAGAGAGAATACCCAAATAAAATCATAATTGAAAAATAATACATTATAACTTGGCCGGGCACAGTGGCTCAGGCCTGTAATTCCAGCACTTTGAGATACCAAGGTAGGTGGATCACGTGAGGTCAGGAGTTTGAGACCAGCCTGGCCAACATGGGTCTCAACACCATCTCTACTAAAAAAAAATTACAAAAATTAGCTGAACATGGTGGCACGCACCTGTAGTCCCAGCTACTTGGGAGGCAGAGGCATGAGAATTGCTTGAACCTGGGAGGTGGAGGTGACAGTGAGCCAAGATTGTGCCACTGTACTCCAGCCTAGGAGACAGTATGAAACTGTCAAAAAAAAAAAAAAAAAAAAAAAAGACACCATAACTGATACAACAGAGATTAAAAAAAAAAAAATTAGAGTGTATAACAAACAAATAGATGCTTACAAACTGGAAAAGGAAAAAATAATGGGAAAAAAAAAAAAAACTATCTAGCAATATTGAATCAAGAAGAAATTAAAAATTGTGACCAATAAGAAATAGCAAGATTAAATCAGTATTAAAAAACCATTCAATGAAAAAATAAAGGACAGAAATGGGTGGATTCAAAGCCAAATTCTACTAAACACATAAACAGAAACTAATATCAATCCTCCCAAAAGCATTCCAAAAAATAAAAATGGAGAGAACTATTCTTAACTTATCCTACAAAACCAGCATTACCCTGACAGAAAACCAGACAAGGGTACAAACACAAAAGACAGCTACATCATGAACGTGGACACAAAAAAATTCCTCAAAAAGATACTAGCAAATCAAATTCAACAGCATACCCAAAAGATAATACGCCACTTATAAGCAGGATTAATCTCTCAGATGAAAGAATGGTTCAACACATGCAAATTGATCGACGTAACACATCACATCAATAGAATGTAGGACAAAAACTCTATGGTCTCTCAATAGGCACAGAAAAAAGCATTTGACAAAATTTACACCACTTACTGGTAAAAACTCTCAACAAACTCAACATAGAAGACACATACCATAAAATACTAAAAGTTATATATGACAAACCTACAGTTAACAATATATTGACTGAGGAAAAGTTGAAAGCCTTTCATCTAAGAACTGCAACAAGAAAAGTGTCATGCACGTCCGTGTGAAGAGACCACCAAACAGGCTTTGTGTGAGCAATAAAGCTTTTTAGTCACCTGGGTGCAGGCGGGCTGAGGCCGAAAAGAGAGTCAGCGAAGGGAGATAAGGGTGGGGCCATTTTATAGGATTTGGGTAGGTAAAGGAAAATTCCAGTCAAAGGGGGGTTGTTCTCTGGCAGGCAGGAGTGGGAGTCACAAGGTCCTCAGTGGGGGAGCTTTTTGAGCCAGGATGAGCCAGGAAAAGGAATTTCACAAGGTAATGTCATCGCTTAAGGCAAGGACCGGCCATTTTCTCTTCTTTTGTGGTGGAATGTCATCAGTTAAGGCGGGGCAGGGCATTTTCACTTCTTTTGTGATTCTTCAGTTACTTCAGGCCATCTGGGCGTATATGTGCAAGTCACAGGGGATATGATGGCTTGGCTTGGGCTCAGAGGCCTGACAAAAAGAATGCCCATTTTCACCACTTCTATTTAACACAGTACTAAAAGTCCTAGCCAGAGGGATCAGGCAAGAAAACGAAATAAAAGGCATTCAAATTGGAAAAAAAAAAAAAAGACACATTTTCCATATTTGCAGATGACATGAAATTATATTTAGAAAAACCAAACACTCTATCAAAAATCTTTTAGAACTGATAAAAAATAGGTAAAGTTTCAGGATACAAAATCAATATACAAAAATAGTAACGTTACTATAAACCAATAATAATATAGCTAAAATAGGCTGGGCGCGGTGGCTCAAGCCTGTAATCCCAGCACTTTGGGAGGCCGAGATGGGCGGATCACAAGGTCAGGAGATCGAGACCATCCTGGCTAACATGGTGAAACCCCGTCTCTACTAAAAATACAAAAAACTAGCCGGGCGAGGTGGCGGGCGCCTGTAGTCCCAGCTACTCGGGAGGCTGAGGCAGGAGAATGGCGTAAACCCGGGAAGCGGAGCTTGCAGTGAGCTGAGATCCAGCCACTGCACTCCAGCCTGGGCGACAGAGCGAGACTCCGTCTCAAAAAAAAAAAAAAAAAAAAAATAATAATAATAATATAGCTAAAATAGAAATTAAGAAGGTAATCCCACTTACAATAGCTACCAAAAAAAAAAAAAATACCTAGGAATAAATTTACCCCAGGAAATGAGAGATCTCTGCAAGAAAAACTACAAAACATTGATGTAGGTAATTGAAGAGGACACAAAACCATGAAAAGCGAATCCTCTGTTAATGGAGTTCATGAATCAATATTGTTAAAAAGAACAACTGTCCAGAGCATTAGACAGATTCAATGCAATTCCTAGCAAAATACCAACATTCATTTTTAAAGAAAGAGAAAAAACTCTAAAATTCATATGGCTCCAAAAATGATCCTGAATGGCCAAAGCTGTCCTGAGCAAAAAGAAAAACTAAAAACATCACATCATGTGACTTTAAAACATATTACAAGGCTATAGTAACTAAAATAGCATAATACCTGTATAACAATAGATACTTAAACTAATGGAACAAAATAAGGAACATCAAAATATAGCCATTGATCTTCAACAAAGCTTTCAAGAACATACATTGCAGAATAAACACACTTTTTAATAAATGATGCTGGAAAGTCAAGATAACCTGAGACACTAGAATGAAACTGGATCCCTACCTCCCACCATATACAAAAGTCAATTCAAATGGGTTAAAAACTAAAATGTAAGACCCAAAACTATAAAACTACTGGATTAAAATAAGGAAAACTCTTCAGTACAAGGGTCTAGGCAAATATTTTTATGGTTAAGACCGAAAAAGGCACAGGAAACAAAGCAAAAATTAGACAAACAGTAGTATGTGAAAATAAAAAAGGTTTGCATGCCAAAAGAAACAATCAACAGAGTGAAGAGACAACCTTATGAATGGGAGAAAATATTTGAAAATTACTCATCTGAAAGGGTAGTAATATCCATAATATGCAAGGAATTCAAAAAATTCAACAGTAAAACAAAACAAAACATAATGTTTCTATCAAGAATGGGCAAAAAACATGAGTAGACATTTCCCCCTGAAAAAAGGCATCCAAATACCAAGCAGGCACATGAAAAAAATTTCAACATCACTAATCATCAGGAAAGTACAAATCAAAAACCACCATGAGACATTATCTTACCTCTGTTTGGATGGTTATCATTATAAAGCCAAAACAACAACAACAACAACAACAAAACACTGTCAAGGATGCAGAAAAAAGGAACCCATACACTGTTGGCATAAATGTAAATTAGTGCATGCACTATGGAAAGAAGTGTCTAGATTTCTGAAAAAAGAAAATGAAAATAGAACTACCATATGTTCCAACAGTCTAACTACTGGGTATCTTCTACGCAAAGGAAAAGAAATCAGTTTATCAAAATTATAACCTGCATTTTCATGTTTATCACAGCATTATACACAATAGCCAAGATATAGAATCAAACTAAGTGTCTTACTAATACATGAATGGATAAATGAAATGTGATATGTATATATATATATACAATGGAATATTATTTGACCATATAAAAGAATGAAATAATGTCAGCCAGTTTCAGTGTCTAACACCTGTAATCCTAGCATTATGGGAAGTCAAGGAGGGCAGATGGCTTGACCCCAGGAGATTGAGACCAGTCTGGGCAACATGGTTAAACCCCATGTCTACAAAAAAATAAAAATAATAACCAGGCATGGTGATGCACACCTGTAGTCGCAGATACTCGGGAGGCTGAGATGGAAGAATCCCTGTAGCCTGGTGGGTAGAGGCTGTGGTGAGCCACGAATGTGCCACTGCTCTCCAGCCTGTGCAACAGAGCAAGACAAGATCCTATCTCAAATAAAATAAAATAAAATAAAATAAAATAAAATGGAAAAGGAAAGAAAAGAAACCATGTCATTTGCAACAACATAGAGGGCATCAGAGGTCATTCTGTTAAGTCAAATAAGCCAGGAACAGAAATACAAGTATTTTATACTCTCACTCATTTGTGTAAGCTAAAAAACTTGACCTCATGGACATAGAAAATAGAATGATAGATACTAGATACTAGAGAGTGGGAACGGTGGGTGAAGGCAAGCATAAGGCTAAACAGATGTTCATTATAGGTAGAAATAGAGAATTAAATAGAAAAATGAATTCTAATGTTTGACAGCAGAATAGAGTAACCATACTTAGCAACAATATTATGTATATTTGTAAAAAACTGAAAGAAAGGAGGACTTTCTTTTATATGTTTATATATAAACATATAAAAATGATACTTAAGGTAATGGATATTCCAAATACCTTGATCATTATGCATTCTACGTATGTAAGAAGGACCCACATGTACTCAATAAATATGTAAACTACTATGTATCAATAAAGGTAAAAAATTAATATAGTTACCGACTAATACCATCTGTACCCCCAATAACTTAAGGAAAAAAATAGGCTAATTAATAACAATACAATGGCTTGTAAGGAGGGAAGGAAGATTTCCATGTTTTACTTTAAATTAAAAATTACAAATGATTGAGCTTATTGAGGAAGGTATGTTGAAAGCCAAGATAGGTTGAAAGCTAAGTCTCTTGTGAGGAATAGTAAGCCCAGTTGTAAATGCAAAGGAAAGTTATTGAAAGAAATTAAAAGTGCTACACAAGTGAACACACAAATGGCAAGAAAGCAAAATTGATCGCTGATATGAAGAATGTTTTACTGGTCTGAATAGAAGACCAAAAAAGTTACAACATTCTCCTGAGTAAAAGCCTAATTCAGAACAAGGCTTTTAACTCTATGAAGGATGAGAGAGGTAAGATAGCTGTGGAAAAAAGTGTGTGAAGTTACCAGAGGTGTATTTATAGGCGTATGGAAAGAAACCATCTCCATAACACAAACAGCAAGTGCTGACATAGAAGCAGCAGGAAGTTATCCAGGAGTCTAGCTAAGATCATTCATGAAGGTGGCTACAGTAAACAACCTATTTTTAATGTTGATGATGCAGACTTCTATCTGACTAAGAAGATGCCATCTAGGACTTTCTTAGCTAGACAGCAGAACTTAATGCCTGGCTTCGAAGTTTCAAAGGACAGCTTAACTCACTTATTAGTAGCTAATGCAATTGGTGACTTTAATTATTACAATTATGCAAAGTCTACTCTGACTGCGCTCTAGAAATGGAATAACAAAACCTGGATAACAGCACACCTGTTTACATCGTGGTTTACTGAATATTTTAAGTGCAGTGTTGAAATCTATGTGTCAGAAACAGATTTCTTTCTAAACTATTACTGCTCATTGACCATGCACCTAGTCATCTAAGACCTCTCATGGAGATATTCAAGGGGATAATGTTGTTTTCATGCCTGCTAATACAACATTCACTCTGTAGCCCATGAATCAAGAGAAATTTGAATTTTAAAGTCTTGTTATTTAAAAAATACATTTCATGAGGCTACTGCTGCTACCTTAAATAGTGATTCCCCTGATATATCTGGGCAAAATAAATTGTAAAACTTCTGGAAAAAAATTCACCATTCGATATGCGTCTAAGAACATTTGTGATTTATGAGAGGAGGTCAAAATACCCACATTAACAGGAATTTGGAAAAAGTTGCGTCTAACCCTCCTGAATGACTTTGAGGGGTTCACGACTTCAATGGAGGAAGTAACTGCAGATTTGGGGGAACTAGCAAGATAACCAATATTAGAAGTGTACTGAATTGTTGCAGTCTTATGATAAAACTTGAATGAATGAGCAGTTATTACTTTTGGGTGAGCAGAAAAACTGGTTTCTTGAGAAGGAATCTACTCCTGGTGAAGATGCTATGAAAATTGTTAAAATGACAAAGAAAGATTTAGACCATTACATAAACTTAGTTGATAAAGTAGTGGCAATCAGTTTTGCTTTCTTGTCATTTGTGTGTTCACTGGTGTAGCACTTTTAATTACCTCCAGTAACTTTTCCTTTCATTTACAACTTGGCTTGCTGTTTGGCACAAAAAGATCTAGCTTTCAACCTATGAGATATGGATAGTATTTTCATTCTCAAAATGCTATCAAACAGTTTTGCATGCTCCAGAGATAACTTTAATGGAAAAGTCAATTGATGTGGCCCATTTCATTGTTGTCTTATTTTAAGAAATTGACACAGCCACCTCAAATTACAGAAACGACCACGTTGGTCAGTCAGCAGCCATCAGCCTTGAGGCAAGAATCTCCAGCAGCAAAATTATTATTACACTTCAAAGGCTCGATTATTTACTATTTTATTTTGGCAATAAAATATTGTTAAATGAAAGTTTATACATTGTTTTTATAGACATTATGCAATTTAACATTTAATAGACTATAATATATTGTAAGCATAACTTTGATATGCATTGGGCAACCAAAAAAGTTGTGTGACTCACTTTATTGTGATATTTCTTTATCGAGGTTGTCTAGAACTTAACGCACAGTGTTTTTGTGGCATACCTATAATTTTTGAGTTGGGACACTTTGACAAAGTGCTGTTTTTCAAATGTAGTAAACCCCAATTAAAAATGAAAACCACAAAATTTAAAACAAAATCACAGTTATAGAAGTCAAGATTCTGGTACCCACATTATACAGAAGCAAGTAAACCAACCTTTTACACTCTCTTGAGGCTTAATTCTAAGCTGTTATATTACACCTGATGCTGGGATAACTCTCCCTTAGAATAGAACCTAGCAATCTGATGGAAATCTAGCAAACTACAATTATAGAAAAATGAAAAAGTGGTAAAGTGTAAAGTATACATATTTTACATACATATGAATGTCAAAACTAAAGTTCAAGACTCTAAATAATAGGAAATACGAATACCTTTTTAATTTACTTTTTAAACTTTCTCTGTTTATTAATGAAGATGTGGAAATGATATATGTTATATAATATAAGGCATATTAAATGAGTTTATTTAAAATGATACATTGTATAAAATTATTATGGTCAACCTGACTTCTATACAATAATAACTCCCAAACCTGGATATACATTAGAATCAACTTGAGAATTTGGATTCTTTAGTGGTCTTTTACAATATTTTTAAAACTTTTTGAGGGTTACATTTGCAGATTTGTTAAATAGGTAAACTTGTGTCCTGGGGGTTTTCTGTACAGATTATTTTATTAGCTAGGTATTGAGCCTAATACCCATTAGTTCTTTTTTCTTATCCTCTTTCTCCTCCCACACTCCACTCTGAGAGGTCCCAGTGTGTGTCGTTCCCCTCTAAGTGTCCATGTGTTCTCATCATTTAGCTTGCATTTATAAGAGAGAACATGTGGTATTTGGTTTTCTGTTCCTGCATTATTTTGCTAAGGATAATGGTCCCCAGTTCCATTCACGTTTCTGCAAAGGACATGATTTCTTTATTTTTCATCACTGTATAGTATTTCACAGTGTATATGTACCACATTTTCTTTATCCGGTCTAACACTGATGGGCATTGAGGTTGGTTATATGTCATTGCTATTGTGAATAGTGCTGCAGATACATGTGCATACATGTGTCTTTATAATATAATAACATATTCATTTGGATATATACGTGGCAATTAGATCACTGGGTCAAATGTTATTTCTGTCTTTAGGTTTTTGAGGAATTGTCACACTGCCTTCTACAATGGTTAAAGTAATTTACACTCCCACCAGCAGTGTATAAGTGTTTCTTTTTCTCTGCAACCTCACCAGCATCTGTTGTTTCTTCACTTTTAAGTACTAACCATTCTGACTGGTGTGAGATAGTATCTCACTGTGGTTTTGACTTGCATTTCTCTAATAATCAGTGATGTTAAGCTTTTTTACATGTGGTTGTTGGCTGCATGTTTGTCTTTTAAAAAGTGTCTGTTTGTATCCTTCGCTCACTTTTCAATGGGGTTGTTTGCTTTTTCTCATAAATTTGTTTCACAATTCCTGGGGGAGGTCTCTTCTTAATTTAATCATAATATCTGAGGTGGGACTAGGTGTTGGTAGGTTTTAAAATTTCTCATATAATTCTATTTTTCTTTTAGTGTTGAGAACTATTGGTGTACATGATCACATCGATGGAGCAAATTAGTATAATAGGTCAATGGAAGTGAAAACACTAGAGACAATTTAAAAACATATAGCACAAGAACTCACATTTTCCTACTATTGAATTTTCTAGCAAATCTATATATAAAACAATATGGAAATATTATAATCAAATAGAATTGGAGGATATAGCTCATAGATTATAATTCCAGTAGGCTATTCAGTGAAAATAATAAAGTTGACTTTATTTTATTAGAATATATTTGTAATATAAAAACATACATGTACTTTTTCTGTATGATCAGAAATATATGCTTTGCTATTTGTCCTTTTTTTCTCTTTACTTTGTAGGTAAATTAAAGGATGCAAAATATTATTTTTAATTGCATTAAAGCATATAATATGAGTCTAGACAATCCTTTGTTTCTTATATAAAACAAATTCCTAGAGATTCTAATAGCAATACAAATTAATTTATTGAAAAAAATTCCATTATTTTTCTTTCAAAAACTTATTGCAAATAATGATTATTACCCAAGTGTTGAACAATAGAGATTCTTCTGATTTTGATATAGTGAACAGGAAATAATCATTTGTAATACCTAAGGCATTTATGCAGTCAAAAATTGTGCTAACTCTTGAAATTAATCCATTGTCTTTCAGGAATTGCACAGGAATATAACTTTTACATATTTCACTTTATTAATTATATATTACATGATTTCATGTATATTACAATATGAATGAAATTATTACAGATTTTGAATTGCAGAGATTTCATACTATAAGTGCTAGAAATCTCATCTTAAATCACTACGAGATCTTGGAAATCTAAAGTAAAATGATTACTCTACAACTTATCTTTACTCTTTATCTTTACTCTTTATCTGGTCTACCACTGATGGGCATTGAGGTTGATTACATGTCACTGCTATTGTGAATAGTGCTGCAGTGAACATACATGTGCATACATGTGTCTTTATAATATAATTTATGTTCATTTGGATATATACATGGCAATTAGATCACTGGGTCAAATGTTATTTCTGTCTTTAAGTTCTACAAGTGAATCAATAGATTCACACATGTCAATTTATTTCTTCATAAATGTATGTATGAAACATCCCTGATTATATGGGACATTTTACTATGATAGCATTTTCTCTATGGGTTCAATTTGAAAGTCTAACCAATCAGAGGCAAGTAGCCATGATGAGAGATTTATCAACATTTCATAAATACTCAGAGTTTTCCTCAACAAACATTTTAATGTATTATATTAATTTCAGTCTTACTGGAACTTAAAAAAAGCTCTATGAAAAACAAAAACCAACAGGTATCAATAAAACAAATTTTCTAGCTTTCTACTGTAAAATTCTACCTGTGAAGGAGACCAACACTTTCTTAATGTTAATGCCTCAAGTAAAAATAAGGATGAGTTCTCATATCCAGATACTCAAAATAGCCTTTAAAGAAAATTGTATTACATTAAGTGACTCCTTTGGCACAGTGTCAAAGTTCTTCCCTCGGAGCCTCTGTTAGGATGTTCTCTCCTGTTGGTACAAACAAGTCATCTTCAAAATCTCATACACTGTAAGATTCTGTAAATTGCTCTTGTACGTTTCTCTAAGAGGAATGTTTACTTTCAAAACTCTTATTTGGACTACTGACTTCTATCTACCTAGAGAATAGGATTATATTATTAATCAAGTGCCAGCATCATCTCAGAATCTTTCAACAATTTGAATTGAAATATGCAGTCAATAGACGATTCCACTTCACACATGATAAACAGGTGAATGTGTAGGATCCACATATAGTGGTATCTTTCGGAATTACTCTTTAAAAATAAAAAAAGAAAAGTTTTCTTTTTCTCTCTAAACGTCTCGCTTCCAAGTATTTTTATCCCTTCTGCAAATTAGACTGGGCAAGAAAGTGAGTCTGTGGTAAAATGATTGTATGTGAAAATACACCCCATCGTGCACTGAAGTTGTCCATTAGGGGATCATTAGTAGGAAGACAATGAATGTTTCCCAGCCTGGAGCACAAGCCTGTTAGTTTTAACATCGTACATATGCTACTGGCTATCTGTAGTAGATTAAATATTATGTAATGCTGTAATTTTGTCATCTCTTAGGGCACCTTTGTCTTGTTTTCCATTTGCTTCGCAGGGCTATTACTGATATTTTCCTGTTGCTCAGTTTTACCTACCAAAAAAATTTTGGTCAATGCAATGCTGGGGGAAAATCAACATATTTAATATAAATGTTTTGTCATTACTGAAACTTAACCGTGTTGAAAATTGTAGATGGTCTCAGCTCTTTCCTACTCTTTAAGGATTTTCAGTGTGCTTCTGCTTGACTATTAAGTATAACCTGCATATGAACACTTAGTTCATCCTTGAAGAAACACACTGAGTTTGAAGTTATTTAGCGCTACCATATAAATTTCTATTTGAAGATATTTCCAGTCTCTTTATGAAGTGTATAAAATAATGGGGTAGAGCTAGCAGCATGATTTAATGTCTTTCTCCAGAAATAGTTCTGCCTCTAGCAGAAAAACTAGATTTTTAAAAAAGGAAAAGAGAAAAAGATTACTGAAGCATCCTCACTCATTGCAAGCTCTTACAACAGAGGGCAAATTTTTTTTGTAAAACAAAGTCCAGATAAATAAAATATTTAAATATTTAAGTGCTTTTATAATATTTTCCCTTAAGATGTTTCCTTGAATTTTTCTGTAAATTATTTGTTTTGACAATAAGACTTGTTCTTGCCCTTAAAGTAGTTTAAGCTTGTCAATTTAACAATTGTTTTTTTTAGAGTAGCCAAATTGTTTTATTCTTAATTCGCAAGAGCAATTCAGAAAGAATGATTATATACTGTACAGATTTCTTAAAGTTCACTTTGTTGATTTCACTAATAAGCCTGGGCTCATGATTGTTTTACCATCTTAACTACAATGGTAGCCTTGGCTGGGAGCAGTGGCTCATGCCTGTAATCCCAGCAATTTGGGAGGCCGAGGCAGGCGGATCACCTGAGGTCAGGAGTTCAAGACCAGCCTGACCAACATGGTGAAAACCCATCTCTACTAAAAATACAAAAAATTAGCCAGGTGTGGTGGCACGTGCCTGTAATCCCAGCCACTTGTGAGGCTAAGGAAGGAGAACGACTTGAACCGGGAGGCAGAGGTGGCAGTGAGCTGAGATTGCACTCCAGCCTGGGCACAGAGTGAGACATAAAATATATGTGCGTGTGTGTGTGTGTGTGTGTATGTGTATATATATACACACATATATATGAATCAATGTTGAAACATGCTTTTTTGGGAGACTGAAACTAAGTATCTAAGAATGTTATTTTGTTTATTTAGGTTTTCTGTTTTTCTTTTTTTTATCAATATATGTGTATATATATATACACACACATATATACACACACACATATATGTACATACACACACACACACACATATATATATTCCAAATATATATATATTCCAAATAAACCCCTTAAATTAGGTTAGAGGGTAAAGGGTTCCAGAAGAGCAAGCACAGGTTGTATCCTACTTTCTCCTAAAGGGAAGCATTATGGGTCAAATGTCAGTAAATGTCAGCAAAATGATGCCTAAGAAAATGTCTGAATTTGTCTGTGTACAGGAACTTTATTGTATAAGGGATCCCTTGAGAAAAGACAGCACTTATAGCATATAAGCATTCATTAAGAAATGCATTTGTATTGCAATGGCATGGGTGGTAGTGTATTTTGCCTTTTTTTTTTTTTCTGATTTCTAACCATTATACTTATTAGCAATGCTGCTGATGTGTTTTATTTGAGAAGATAGGAAATCTGAAATTGAGGATACCTGAAAACAAAGAACTTGAAATGGTTCTTCAAATAGTTCTTGAAACCATTTTTCTAATTATGTTTGCAATTATATTCTAGTCTTAACTTCAAAATTATTCCATGGTTTCAGAAGATAAAAAGACTATACAATTCATTCAGGAAGTCTTCTTTTATACCCCTTTCCCCTGGGGACACTATACTACCTTCACACACTTTTTACACTGTATGTTCTCAGATTTGCCCAATGACTAAAGTTACTGTCTCTCCATAGAATTTCATCTGTAAAAGAATATGAAACAAAATGAATCAATGCTGAAAAATGCTTTTTTTGGGAGACTGAAACCAAATGTCTAAGAATGTTCTTTTGTTCATTTAGGTTTTCTGTTTTTTGTTTTTGTTTTTGTTTTTATTAAGAGAGACTTTTAAACAACTCTGGACTAACAAAACTCCGTTACACTGGGTTGCCTGAATTTTCTTCATTCTTAAATTTGGGGACAACATACAAACAGTAAAATACACAAATATTAAGTATATATTCCAAAGAATATATACACACATATGTACATGTATGTGTGTGTATGTAGCAACACTAATTATATCCACATAGAGAATATTTCCAATATTCCTCCCAGTCATAATCTCCCATAAGTAACCACTATTTGGACTTCTGTTACCTTAATTATGTCTGTTGAAAATTTTATATAAGTTGCACCATACAGATATATTTTTTGACTTCTGTTATTTATTATGGTATTTCCTGTAACAGTAGTAATTATTTTTCTTGTTATTCACATGTAATATTGCATTTAAAATTGTCTTTATATATTCCATTTTTGATAGACACTTGGTTTATTCCAAATCCCCCATGAGGAAAGTTCTCTGAAGTTTCTTGTGAATGTCTTTTGGTAGAAATATAAATTTATAAATTTGAGGCATACAGCCAGGAGTGAAATTGTTTTCAGTAGATACTCAGTTGGCATAAGTGTCATAGATATTGACAGATAGTCTTCCAAAGTGATTATTTCATCTGGATATTCCTAAATAGATCGCTAAATGGTATCACTGTGACTTCTTCTACAGAATCTCTATATTATAATGTTTACTGGAAGTAGTATCACTGTTATATTATGCATTTTGTAAGTTGATAAGACTTCATTCTGTATCATAGTCTTTCCAGGTAAAGTAAGTCACAACTAAAAGACATGGGGCAAGTCTAGTAGTAACACCAGAGAGCAAGAAGGATCTGCAAAGGACTGTGATAAACACCAAGTGGTTTCTAATTATTTGATGCTCTTACAGGGCTACACTGTGTTCTACAGGAGTCAGTAATCTTTTTCTGTAACAGGCTAGACATAAAATGTTAGCTTCGTGGTTTCCATCACAATTACTCAACTTTATGAATTTTGTAAAACATTAATATGTCAGAAAATATCATTCCACTTTTGAATTTTGTACAACCACTCAAAATTGTGAAAACGATTCATAGCTCAAAAGGCATTCATGAAAGTGGGGCTGACCAGGTTTGGCCCATGGGCTATATTTGGTGACATGGAACAAGGAATCTTTTTAAACAACTCTGAGCTAACAAAGACTTCCCTCTTGAACTATGCTATCTTACTTTCCCTCATATTTTAAAGTGAATAAAAAAATACACTGTTCTCACCAAAAAAGATATGTGAAATAACACATATGCTATCAATAGTTCAATTGAGCTGTTGCACAAAGCATACATTATTTCAAAACAACATGTTCTACCTATAGTTTTATATGTCAGTTACATAAGTAAATAAATATACAAAGAGAAAGAAATAACATAGTTTTTCTTAGGCTTTTGAAGTCACTAGGTATAACTCAATTTAAGGAGTAGAAAGTTACACTCAACCTCTTTGAGAGTAAAATATCTATTATAAATAAATCATTTTGAATTATTCTGCATGAGAGATATATCTTTATTAATAAAAATAAAAAGAAAATAAAATAATTACATAATTTTAAAAGATAAATGTTGGTGAGGATGTGGAGAAAGGGAAACTTTTACTTACTGTTAGTGAGAATGTAAATTGCTACAGCCTTGATAGAAAACAGTACGGAGTCTCTTCAAAAAATTTAAAAATAAGTACCGAATGTTCCAGCAATCTAACTCCTGGGTATACATCCAAAGAAATTAACATTATTATGTTGAAGATATAGCTATACTCCCATGTTCATTGCAGAATTATTTACAATAATCAAGACATGGCAATAACCTGAGTTTCTATTGAGAGATGATTGGCTAAAGAAAATGTGACATAGATATATACAATGGAATATTATCATCCTTAAAATAGAAGAAAATTCTGCCATTTTTGACAACATGTAAGAACCTTAAACACATCATACAAAGTAAAGTAAGTCATAAAAATGACAAATACTGCATGTCCTCACTTACACAAGTTATCTCAAGAGGCAGAACCTATAGAAACAGAAAGTAATTGTAGTTGCTAGGGTTTGGGAGGTGGTAGAGATGAGATGATGTTGGTTAAAGGGTACATACTTTCATTTACAAGACGAATATGTTAAAGGGATCTAATCTTTATAATAGTGACCATAGTTAATCATACAATTGTATACTTGAAATTTGCTAAGAAAGTAGACCTTAAATGCTATTACACACACACATACACATATTAAACATGTGAGGATGTGATAATTAGCTTGATTAAATTATTTCACAATGTATACATGTATTATCACTTTATACACTCCAAAGACATAATTTTGTCAGTTATACCTTAATAAAGTTGAAAGCAAAAAGATGTATGCTTCAGGTATCCCTGTGTAGCCCCTATCAGACTAATTCCCATGCAGAGTATTTGAAAAATTTAGAAATGTGGGCAGATAGCAGAGGGAATTTAACACTTTAAAGAAGGAAACATTATAAGATCAATACCCTATTTTTTATGGCTTCTCACCCTATGGAATGATGGTCTACACTCTGCAGATGACTGAAACTTCTAAATAAAAACACACTTGCTAGCTTAAAAGAAATACCATAGGAAAATGTCCAGAGAAACATATGCCCACATCTACTGGAAATTGAGGGCTAAATTTTAGAAAGAAGAGAGCCAGAGAAGAAGAACCTAAATCCTATTTAAACTCTTTCTGAGTCTATGGGTAACACCTGAACTACACAAACTCAAAGCAGACACCCATGCATTTTAAATCCTTTCTGGAATTCTGCCTACTGCACTGAGCACATATTAATGGTAGACAAATTATTCCTTGAAAAATGGGAAATGTAATTTCAGCTCTGCCAAGAAGAAGCAAAAATGGTTTACATTTTCAGAGTCCAATTGTGCTAGAATGAATAATTCATAGGACCTCAAAGTAAGAGATAAGACAGATAATTCATCCAATTCACACTAAAATGTCCCCTAGCTCTTAGATGGTGTGGTACATGCACATTCCTTCCTGCCACCTGAAGTCACATTATTGTGCAAATTATTGGATATCACATAGAATATAATAGGAGTTATTTTCTGTAGTAAGCTGAATTATGGCTCTGTGTTTTTCATAACATTTTTGTTAGATTGAGGCTTTAGATTAAAATTTTTAACTTAATCTCCTCTCATTAAAACTTTAAAATAAATTGTAAACTGTAACTGGATTAAACCAATGCCTCACGGTAGTCTTCAGTACTGATCTATAGCATTTCTATTTCTCTTCCTCCTTAATATAAACTAAAATTGCATTTCACTCTTATAGCTAATGAAATATGAACATAGATGACATATAAAATCACTGGAGTATAGCCTTGAAGAGTTAATGCACATTTTTTTTCTGTCTTCTCCTATTTCTATAGTAATTAGTGGTATTTCACATGGTAGTTACTTTTGACTCCCTGAGAGACAATAACAGAGAAACAGGAAAAATATTTAAAAAGACGAAAGCATATTATGTATCTCCACACAAACATGCAATGGACAAGTACCCCCCCAAACTAGGATGGAGGGGGAAAAAGAATGTATATTATTGAAGAAAAGAGTAAGCCAGAAATAAAGAGGAGGTGGTGTATTTGGTGGGTATTGACTGAGCACCACAAATTAAACAGGAATTTTTGTCAAGACTCACCGTCCCTGAGTCTGAGCCAGAAAATACTCAATGACTTTTATGAAGGTGTCTCTTTATATAACCACATACACCATTGTCCATTTTAAAATGGCTTTCTAAAACTTTCAATCATGTGGAATAATTAATAACTAATTTGCCAACCAAAACATAAAAACTTAAAAAAAGCATCACCTTTCAGGATAGTTGCATATTACTTCAATATCTGAAAACTAGAGAAATACACCACCACATGGTAGCTATAGCATGTAGAGAAGGATTATATACCTGGCATGTAAAAAGGCAAAGACCCTCTCAACCAACTTTGTTACACAGCCCTCCACCACACATGGCATAAAATGAGAATCCAATATATAGAAATTAACATACATTTAACTTTACTCTAAACTATTTTGGATGGTATAATATTCACAATACTGTCTCTCTTTTTTTTCCAGGAAAAAAATAAACTGCTTAGGATAGCACAGAAAATCAACCAATATTTTATTGATATGTTTCTCCATAACAGGACAGAAAATGATTTTCTAAGTTCAAAGAAAAATGAAACTCACTGGTGGTCTCTAAATAATTCAGACTCCATAGGCAAAGTAGATCCTCAATGTACTTATACTAGAAAATGAACAACTCTAAATGTAAAAGAGCTCTGATAATACAAACTGAAGCAGTCCTACTTCACGGAATCTGGAACTAAGGAAACATAAAAACTGATAATGTGCGAGAAGCAAATATAGCAATGAAAAATATACCCAGAAGTTCCTTACATTTTTCAATTATTCATCTTATATTTTCATTTCATGTGTGTGAGGAAAGAGATCTTGAGTATAAAACTATAAATATGTGAGCATTTTATTCTCTTCCTACCTGTTTGACTGTTCACCCATATAATGGAATGTGACAGAAAAGTTATTTTTGTAAACATATTTAGCTTAGCCAGACATACACAGAGAATAATTTTCTATTTTCTTATGGGCCAACAAGTAGCGTTGTTATATATCAGAATTCTACAAGAACACAAGTCTTCATTTCTAGTAAAAATGCATCTGCTCCCTTGCTGCTCTATCAAGTTTAGTTACTCAGATACTATTGAATGAAGCTGGACTCCTAGACTCCCTGTGTAGTCCTGCCTGCTAATAGTGCATCTGTAAAACTCCTCTAAAGATTGCTGTGGAAATGTTTCAATAAATGTAATAACTTAAGAAAAAAAGAAGAAAAGAAAAAAAAAGAGCTAAAAAGGAAAAGTTGTCAAGTGGAACAAATATCAGCAACTTGGAAAACAGATGTTTGAATCCCTTCCATCTGAAAAGTATTTATTAAGCCTGTTACGTGCCTAGCCCTGTTTCAGGCACTGAATGATATTAGTTAATGTTGCTGACTTGAATTTTGCCATTAAATATTCACGTAAAAGAAATAACGTATCCCAATATGTGTTTTAGATACTGAACACCAAAAACACCCAAAGGAAATATAACGAGGAAAGTTTGTTGAAAATACCAACTTTCGGCATTTAATTCATTGCATGATTAAAACACTGTGTTAAAATTTGGGACACACATAAATGTTATAATTGAATTATATAGTACAACTTGGATTTAAATAAATACATTCTGTAGCTGAGGTACAACACATGACCTCTGGGAACACATGAGAATGCATAATTTACGTTTCTACAAAACTAATAGAGGATGTTAAATTTAAGTCAAATACAATATTAATATTGTGAATATATGACAGATGAATATGATTTTGACTGGAGAAAAAAATGGGGTGATGTTAGAAAGACTAAAATAGCATAGCTTAAGAGGATAAGATGCAACTTGGATACTGCTTTGAAGAAATGATTCATTCTGATTGCAAGTAAAGGAAATTTAAGAATGCAAAATATAAAAATGCGGTCAGAGACAGTGGCTCAAGCCTGTAATCTCAACACTTGGTGAGGTAGAGGTGGGCAGATCACCCGAAGTCAGGAGTTACAGCTCAGCCTGGCCAACATGGTGAAACCCTGTGTCTACTAAAAATACAAAAATTAGCTGGATATAGTAGCAGGCGCCTGTTATCCCAGCTACATGTGAGGCTAAGACAGGAGAATAGCTTGAACTGGCAGGCGAAGGTTGCAGTGATCTGAGACCACGCCACTGCACTCCAGCCTGGGCAACAAGAGTGAAACTCCATCTCAAAAAAATATATATATGAAAATGCATATTGAATACAGAACATAGCAATTATTATCACATATATAAATATTTAATAAAATATACATGTACTTATACACGGACAAAAATGTGTCCTTTGGACTTTTTTCCAGAAGATAAAGTATGTCTTATTTAATTTTATTGTTATTTATTTTTTAGAGACAAGTTCTCCCTCTATCACCCAGGCTGGAGTGTAGTGGCATGATCATGAGCATAGCTCACTGCAGCTTTGAATTCCTGGGCTCAAGTGATCTTCCTACCTCAGCCTCACCCAGTTAATTGTTTAAATATTTAAAAAATAATAAAATATTGGAGAGATGGGCACTTGCTATTTTGCCTAGGCTGATCTTGAACTCCTGACCCCAAGTGACCCTCCGGCCTTGGCCTCTTAAATTGCTGGGATTGTATGTGTGAGTCACTGCACCCAGCCAAAATATGTTTTAGAAAGCAACTCTGAAAATAGTATACAAGGGAAACTAGAGAGATAAGAGTTAATAACACTATTTTAATCAGTCATTCATATATCTGTTTTGGCACAATTTCTTTAAGGTGTTTGGCAGAACCCCAATTCCTTGAGATGTTAAGAAGTGTTATGTTAAAAGAAAACATCTGAGATAAAATACAAGAGTGTTAAAGAATGTTATGAAACAAAATAAATAATTTTGGGGATCAAATAAATTTGGAAATACAGATTGGAGAGTTAAGCAAAAATATTAACTAGAGGTCATGGGATACATTAAAACATGTTAATGTATTTTCAAGTGGAGACTATTTCATGCAGAATTTCTAAGATGTTTACATTTCCATTTTTTTTAAGGAGAGTTTCAAGGGAGTGGTATGCCAACTAATACATTTCCGAAGGACAGCTTTTAAATTACTAACTGATATTACCTAAAACTTCCTATAAATGCTAAAGTCAAAGCGATGGGTCTAACAAAAGAAAAGGGGTAAAGTGGAAATTGAGGGCCATATGATGTTTCTACCTCCCCTTTCACCCTAATTCAGTAATGTCACAAGAGACTATCCTAATTCCTAAATATTTTAGAAACCTTCTGTAGCCCATATGCTATAACTCAAAAAATCATCTGTGGAGTCCACTGAAATCCATATTATTTAGGGCATATAATGATTAATCTGTAAAATCCACTGGCAGCTACTGTTGCCTTGGGTTTTTATTTTATTGTTATGCCTACAGGTTTTTGATGACATAATAATAGATGAAGTGTGACAGAATAGAGAATCTATTACATTTCTTTCCACACATAGCAGGTTTAATAGGTCTCTTCTTTATTGCAGAACACTGAAAATAATATGGCAGAGAAAACACAGGAGAAGAGAAACAACAACAAAAAAGAAAAACAAACAAAAAGAGAAACAAAGGGCATTGAGATAAGAAAGAAAATGGAATAATTAGAAAATGTCTCAGTTTCACATCTACAGCAGGAGTCCAGCGTTTGTAGAACATAATGGGGGCAAGGGGAAAGGCTGAAACATAGAAATTGACCAGTAGAGGTTGGGCACGGTGTCTCATGCCTGTAATTTCAGCACTTTGGGAGGCCAAGGCAACTGGATCCCTTGAGCTCAAGTGACAGAGACAAGCCTGGCAACGCTGCGAAAATACATGTCTACTAATAGGCATTGTGGCAGTTACTAGGGAGGCTGAGGTAGGGAATCTCTTGAGACCAGGCTTGGAGGTTGAAGTGAGGCAAGATCATACCACTACACCCCAACCTCCTAGCCTGGGTGACAGAATGAGACCTGGTCGAAAGAAAAGAGAAGAGAAGAGAAGAGAAGAGAAGAGAAGAGAAGAGAAGAGAAGAGAAGAGAAGAGAAGAGAAGAGAAGAGAAGAGAAGAGAAGAGAGAAGAGAAGAGAAGAGAAGAGAAGAGAGAGGAGAGGAGAGGGGAGGGGAGGGGAGGGGAGGGGAGGGGAGGGGAGGAGAGGAGAGGAGAGGAGAAGAAAAGAGAGAGGAGAGAGAGAGAAAGAAAGAAGGAAGGAAGGAAGGAAGGAAGGAAGGAAGGAAGGAAGGAGGGAGGGAGGGAGGGAGGGAGGGAGGGAGGGAGGGAGGGAGGGAAGAAAGGAAAGAAGGAAAGAAAGAGAGAGAGGAAGGAAAGGAAATAAAAGAAAGAAAGAAATTGACTAGAAACCTTCTTGTATTAAAATACAGTTTTTCTTTTACTTCTTTCCAATGCCTTGAGTATACTGTACTCCTTCCCTGTTTGTATCACTTTACACACAGGCCTCTATGCTAGATAAATCTTAGCTTTCTGTTCAAATTCTGAAAGCATCACCATTTTCAGGGAACCGTGTCAATAAATATGATTTCTTTGTCTGCTATTATTTAAGCTATCATAATGAGAATTTGATCAATTGGACAGGATGAAGTAGATAGCCCTTCGATGGGATCATGCTTTGTGAAAAACGATAGTTACTTTGACGTTTCCTTGGGGGAGTCAAGGTTATGATCAGAGTTGCTAAGATTCAGATTATTAAAGTCATGTATAATTTATTTATTTGGAAATGTTTCTTTTGTTTGTGACCCAATGCTTCTCTTCACCTTTTCTGAAGAAAGGTTTCATTTTCCTCTCACAGGAGCTACATTTGAAAATAGAAGAACAAAGTCTTCAGGAATTCACTGTAGAGGGAAAACCCACATTCATCATCACTCTCCCATACTGGGCTTTTCACTCCCTAAAGAATTTTACCTACATGCTAAATCTGAGATGGTAGAGTGACCTGAAAAAAGGGAAATTGTACAAAAAGCAGGCAAGACTAATTCAAAGATGCACAAAGCATAATACGAAGCAATGTGCCATCTACGTCAATGGCAGGGAGAAGCAGCAGGAGGCTAAGATAGAAGAAAACAAATGGCAGAAGAATGACTCAATTTGAAGGAATACATGGTGTGCTGCAAGGGTAAGGGGCAGCCTTTCTGAGGACAGAGAAAATCTCTATTGGCAGAGTCCAAAGTAATAATTTGTCAAATAGCTCACAAGAATGTCAGAACAGAAGGGGCAGCTGGTCACTGTGTATTTTATCACAGTCATAGATATGGTGCATAACAATAGCAACCAGAACCACTAGTTTGAAGGACAAATACATGATTATAATATAAACAAAACACACATTCATATAAAGGTACATTAAACCATCTGCCCTAGTTATCTCAGTTGATGTTTCCCTAGATTTCTATTCTATCTATGACGTATGTTTATATAATATGATGAACATAACATGATACTATGTGATATAATTGTAACATAATGTTGTCTTGCACTAGACAAATTAACTAAGTTCCAGGGTCCACGATTTTTTACCTAACTACAGATGTGTTCAATTAATATGAATTAAATGAGTAAATACTGACTCATACATTGCAACTCTCATGCAATTATCTTCCACATTCAGAGGTTAGAATAAACTCAAGAGCAAATAAATCTTTACATAATTTGCCTTTCTCCCCATTCCTTACCTTTATTTTATATGAAAATTTAATGATTACAGAACAAACTTAGTATAGGAGGGTCTGTTTGTTTTCTTTTTTTGAGTCAGAGTCTTGCTTTGTCACCCAGGCTTGGGTGCAGTGGCACGATCTCGGCTCACTGCAAGCTCAGCCTCACGGGTTCAAGTGATTCTCTTGCCTCAGTCTCCTGAGTAGCTGGGACTACAGGTATGTGCAACTGCGCTCAGCTAATTTTTGTATTTTTAGTAGAGACGGGGTTTCACCACGTTAGCTAGAATGATCTAGAACTACTGACCTCAGGTAATCCACCCACCTCGGCCTCCCAAAATGTTGAGATTACAGGCATGAGCCACTGCACTTGGCTGAGAAGTTATTTTCCTTAAAATAAAATTAAAAAGATGTCAGTGTTACTTTTGCTTATGAGTATGGCAGAGTGATGTGAGACATTATGTAAATAGTGTCAAGTCCAATGATATTAGTAGTGAAGGAAACAACTATAAATCGTGGCAAAATCCAAGACACATAAGAAAAACTGTTATGTTTCTCAGCTAGATTTTTTGTTTTTGTTTTTATTTCTGTTTTTGTTTATTTAATTTGAGCCAGGGAGATGCTAAAGAAATTGTACTAGGAGATACAACATTTGAGAGAGGGGAAATACAGAGATGTTAACTGTCAGTCAACAATCACAACATTCTGGCCACAGAGTAAATAGGTTTGAATCCAGAATTCGCTAGTTCGCAGAGATGCTGTTGAAGAATAAACAGAAAAAACAAGCAGAACTTCTGGTGGTCTCAAGGGATGAGACAGAAAAAAATAGAGACTTCAAAGACAAGATAACATTAGGTTGTTGCAAAAGTTGTTGTGGTTTTTGTCACTAAAAGCAATGGCAAAAACTGCAGTTACTTTTGCCCAAAGATAACTAGTAAAAAGCAAAAAGCAGTGAACTGAGTGAGACACACTGCTAGGTTTCCCTTCAAGGCAAAATCTGAAAAAACCTTCCTACTTATTCCAATAAGCAAATCAGAGTATTCAGAAATTCTACTTTGCTAAAAAGAAAAGAATATATTTCAGGACTTACAAGGACTACTGCAGGATTATAACCAGGGTCGTGACCATTATCAAAAAGAGTAGACATAAAAAGTATTGTCAAGAATGTGGAGAAAAGGGAGACTGTGCACTGTTGGTGAAAATATAAATTGGTACAAACCTTATGGAAAGGAGTATGGAAGTACCTCAAAAAAAACTTAAAATAGAACTACCATATGATCCAGCAGTCCCACTTGTCACATATCCAGGTACACAAAATTGATGTTGATACCCCGGCCACATCATATAAAAATTCTACTCCAGCTGAATAATAGCTTCATAGGCAACGCCATTTTACAAAATGTAACTGTCCCATGTGCTTATAATTTATATGCTCTTCTAAATTCATAAAAACATTCCTCTTAAGACTATCTTGTCCTATCTCCTTTCACTGCTTTCAATTAATATAAATTATCTTTAAATTTTCTCTTAGATTATAGAAAATTATGTCTGTAATAATGTGAAGTAATATTTTCTGATTATTAAATTATTGCACATTCATTGTAGAAAATTAATTTCAGTATATTTATATGACTTTTGTATACTTTATTATATAGTTGAGTTAAAAGTACAAGCTGATTTTAAAGCAGAACTAATTAAGCTATAGTTAATGATCCCAGAAGGAAGAAGATTTAACTACTGCTTGGTGATTTTATGATAAATATCTGCCACTGCGTTTATTAGTTTGCTAATCTTCCCCAATTAGAAATACGGCTTGAGACATTTAACAGCTTCAAAGATGCAAACTAAGATGACTAAAATTTCTTGGCAAAAAAAACAGCCATTCTGTTGTAGCATTGCTTTTCAGTTTTACTATATCATGCTAGTTTTTATGTTAACTAGTTTTCTAATCAATTTTAGCTTGCCTATAACTTGTTAATATTTTCCTAACTTCATTTTTGTTACAAATGTGAAATTTTAAACATTTTATTATATACTGTTATAAAGACATTTGAAAACATACAACGGGTGTGAATCAAATAAGCATTAAAAATTCATGCAGATCATCACAAATGTCACACCTAGTCATTAATCCATTAACACGAGGATATATCGTCATTCAGATGACTGTCATTGATATGGTTTGACTCTGTGTCCCCACATCTTGAATTGTAATCCTCAGAATTCCCAGGTGTAGAGGGAGGGAGCAGATGGGAGGTGATTGGATCATGGGGATGGTTTTACCCATGCTGTTCTCCTGATAGTGAGTCTCACAAGATGTGATGGTTTTAAAAGTGGCATTTTTTTCCTGTGTTTGCATTAATTTTCTTTCCTGCCACCTTGTGAAGAAGGTGCCTGCTTCCCCTCTGCTATGATTGTAAGTTTCCTGAGGCTTCCCTAGCCATATTTTCTATTAAGCCTATGGAACTGCGAGTCACTAAACCTCTTTCCTTTATAATTACCCAGTCTCAGGTAGTATCCTTCATAGCAGTGTGAAAAGTAACTAATAGAGTCCTTTCCTAAATAAACTTATTTATAAATCCCAAGTTCTCAAGATCATACCCAGCACACAAATTGGCCATTTTTTAAGTAATGACTTTATTATAATATACAAACCATAAAATTTACTTTCAAATTTGTGCAATTCAGTAGCTTTTAGTATATTCATGCAGTTGTACAATTATCACAACGGTCTAATTTTAGAACAGTTTATCACTTTAAAAAGGAAACAATTAACTAACTCTTCTCTTCTTCCCAAGCTCCTGGGAGACACAAATCTACCTGCTGTCTCTGTGCATTTGCCTGTTCTGCAGATTTTACAATCAATTGATTTATTTAATATGTGGCCTTTTAAAGGTATCTGGCTGTTTAAAATTTGTTACAATGTTTTCAGTCTTCATTTATGCTACCACATGTATCTATACTTCATTCCTCTTTATTGCCAAATACTATTCCATACTATGACTATGCTATATTTGTTTATATGTTAGCCAGTTGTTCAACTTTTGGATCGTATCTGAATTTTTGCTAATATGAAGAATGATGCTAGAAAAATGACATGTTTTAATGTAGATATATGTTTTTAATTATCTTGAGTATATGCCTATATATATATATATATATACACACACACGATATATATATATCATGTTTTGAAACTTTTGAACTGCTTTTTGAAGGGTCTGCATCATTTTACAAATCCACCAACACTTTAGAATTCCGATTTCTCCAAATTCTTGGAAACACTTGTAATTGTGTTTCTTTCTACTTTTTTATGTGAGCCCTCCTATTGGGTATAAAGTAATATTGCATCATGGGTTTGATTTTAATGTGTCTAATGACTAATAGTGTGGAGCATCTTCTTATGTGCTTATTGATCAATGTATATTTTCTTTAGAGAATTGTTCATGAAAATAATTTTCACCTTTTAACTAAGTTATTCACATTTTTATTAGTGAGTTATAAGTGGTATTTATATTTTCTAGGTACAAGTCTATTATCACGTGTATAATTTTCAAATGTTGCTACGATTATATTTGTTGAGTTTCCCTATTTGAATGATGTCCTTTGAAGCACAAAAGTTTTTAATTTGATGAAGTCAAATCAATGCACTCTTTCTCATTTTGCTTTCTTATCTTGTTTCATATCCAAGAAACATTATTTACAGAACTCTTACTCCTATATTTTCTTATAAGAATTTTATAATTTTAGCTTTCATATTTAGGTCTATAATCATCTTGAGTTGATTTTTGTATATGTTTCAGGTAGGGCTCAACTATCATTGTTTTGCATGTGAATATACTTTTGTCTCAGTAACATTTGTTATAAGTATTGTTTCCCTATTTAATTGTCTAAAATCAGTTGACCATAAAAAGGAATTTATTTTCAACTTTTATTACATCCAGTTTATCTACATGTTTATCCATTTGCAATACCATCTGTACTGACTACTGAAATTTTGTAGTAAATAATAAAAATCTGGACAAGTTAGCCCAAACTTTGTTGTTCTTTTCAAGGTGTGTTGGCTAATCTGGTTTCTTGGCATTTTCATATAAATTGAATGGTCAGTTGTGAATTTATACAAAAAGGTAGCTGGGGTTTGAGAGCAATTGTATCGATTTAGTAGATCATTATAAATTATTGATATTTTAACAGTTTTGCATTCCATTTCATTAGTGTGGGATGTCAGTTTTCAATTCTTTAGACCTTCTGTAATTTCTGTCAACAATGTTGTGTAATTGTTAATGTACAAATCTTGAACTTATTTTTTAATTGTATTGTTAATTATTTTCTTTATCTTCATGCTACTGTAAATGGAGTTGTTTTTGAAATTTATTTTTTGATTTTGCCATTGTATAGAAATGAAATACATTTGTTTGTAAATCTGGTATTCTGCAAACTTGATAAACTTGTGTATTAGTTCAAATAGTTTTGCATGTATGTGTATGTATGGATTTCTCAGGATTTTCTATATATAAGATTATTTCACCTGCCAATAGAGAGAGCTTTTCTTGTCTTCAAATCTAAATGGCTTTTATTTCTTATCCTTGTCTACTTATCCTGGCTAGAATTTCTAGTACCACATTGAACGGAAGTGGTGAAATCAGACAATCTTGTTCTCTTTCTTATCATAGGGGAAGAACATTCACTCTTTAAGTATTATATAAATAAGTATGAGTATATAATCCAATGCTTTATCAGATTCTGAGAGTTCTCTTCTAATCATAGGTTGTTGTGTGATTTTATCATGAACGTGCATTGGATTTTATCAAGTGTTTTTTTTTTTCTGTTTCTATTGAGACAATAATGTATTTTTTATCCTTTATTCTAGTAATATGATGTCTTACACTGATCCCAATAAATCATGTTTTATAGTTCTCTATATGTTCTTAAATTCAGTTGTTAAATATTTTGTTGAGGGTTATCATGTTAATGTTGATAAATGATACTTTATTATTTTATGTGACGTCTTTGGTTGTGGTATCAGGGTATTTCTGGCCTCATAGAATGTTTAGGAAAGTGAATTTCTAATTTTTTTGAAGTGTTTTGAAGGACTGGTGTTAATTCTTCTTTAATCACTTGGTAAAATTCATCAGCTTCACTGGTACCTAGGCTTTTCTTCCGTGATTTTAAGTTTTTAAATTAATGTAATACTTGATATAGGTATACTTTATGATGTGGAATACAGGGGCATCCTCTTGAACACAGTTTAGGCAAATTATATGGTGATGTCTTTGCAGATGTGATTAAATGAAAGATTTTGAGATAAGTAGATTATCCTGGTTATTCAGATGGGCCCTAATTGAGAGCACAAGTGTCCTACTAAGATAAGGGCTAAGAGAGATTTGACACAGATAAATCGGATACTCACACAAGAAGATGCTGTAAGAAAATAGAATCAAGCAATTTAAAGATTTTGGCCTAGAAAGATCAGCATAATGTAGCCATAAGCCAAGGAAAACTCACATCCACAAGCACCTGGAGCAGACAAGGAATGATACTCATCTAAAGCCTCCAGAGAACATGAAGCCCTGCTAACACCTTTGTTTTGGCTCAGCGATACTGATTTTGGATTAGTGGCATCCAGAACTCTGAGAACATAAATTTCTGTTGTTTTAAGCCACCAAGTTTGTGATACTTTGTTTTTATTTTTTCTTTTCACCACTTTTATAATAATAGAAGTGTACATATCTATGGTATAACATGTTTTGAAATATATATATATAATATATATATACACACACGCATATATATATAACAAATATATACACATTGTGGAATGGCTAAATCAAGCTAATTAACATATCTACTTACATCACACACTTTGTGTGTGTGTGTGTGTGGTCAGAACACTTAAAATCTATTCTCTAGTATTTTGTTATAGTAGTTATAGAAAACTAATTCATAGATCTATATTTGGATTTTTAAAAATATTACTGAAGTCAGCTTTGTAGTCTGTGACTTTTCAAAATATTTATACTTTTTTATTTTTATATATTTTTATTTTTTGAGATGGATCTCACTCTGTCGCCCAGGCTGGAGTGCAGTGGCACGATCTCAGCTCACTGCAACCTCTGCCTCCTGGGTTCAAATAATTCTCCCTGCCTCAGCCTCCCAAGTACTTGGAATTACAGGTGCATACCACCATGCCTGGCTAATTTTTGCATTTTTTTTTTAGTAGAGATGGGGTTTCACCATGTTGGTTGGACTGGTCTCGAACTTCTGACCTCAGGTGATCCATCTGCCGGCCTCTCAAAGTGCTGGGATTACAGTCAGAGTCATAAGCCACCATGCCTGGCCAATATTTATATATTTTATCATTTAAATAATTAGTTGGGATTGAATTAAGGTTCCACCTTGTAATTCTTTGTATTTGTGTATGGTTAGTGTTAATTTTCCCTTTTTTCATTCTAGATTTTTCGTAATTTGATGGCTTCACTCTGTTTTCTAGGCCAAGTAACAAAATTTATCAGTTTTATAGATCAAAACATCAGCTTTGGTTTTGTTGATTTTCTTTATGACTAGTGCCCTTTATTTCTGCTGCCATCTTCATTATTTTCTTCCTAGTGCTTGCTTTAGGTTTAATTCTTTTGCTATTGTTATAAGGTATTATAAAATTCTCATGTAGCACTGTTTTAGCTACATCCTATACTTTTTGTGTGCTGTATTTTTATTTCCATTTCTTGTTATAGCATGTCTAATTTCCTTGAGATTTATTCTTTGTCTCCCTAGTTACTTAGAAGTGTGTTTAATTGGTACATATTTGTATAAACAGAAACAGATGTACTTAAGCTCTCTCTCTTCTCTTACAACTCATCTTTCTCAACCAAACTTTTTATAATGGTTGTCACCAAGACCCAATGCCTCCGCTTCTCCTCCATTCATTCTGCACTGTGGTTCTCACTCCTCACTGCACTTCATGTTACATGGAGAGCTTCCACTGCCCTCCCCAGCACCCCAATCCTGCAGCACTGACCTTCTCTAGAGTCAGGCTCTTCGTTGTTCCAAGCTAATGTTACCTTTGCCCAGAGAGCTCTTCTCTGGGCTCTCTGTCACATCACCTTTATCATATCTTGGATGAAGTGTCAGCTCTTTAGGAACTTTAACCCGTTCTATCCAGGTCAGGTTAACTTAACCTAGGTCATTTATTCGGTAGCATTCTGTCCACTTTCTTCATGGAACTTATTAAAACTGTGACTGTATTATCATTGGTATTAGTTGAGTAGGCTGCCATTACAAATTATCACAGACTGGGTGGCTTAAATAAACAAACAAACAAAAAATTCTTTTCTCTCAGTTTTGGAGGTTAGAAGTCCAATTTGTCAGGAGGTTGGTTCCTTCTAAGAGTCATGAGGGAAAGAGCTATTCCAGGCCTGTCTCTTTGGCTTAGAGATGACTGAAATCGTTGGTATATTTGTGTCCTTCAAATGTCACTTTGAAATTTGATCCCCAATATTGGAGGCGGGGCCTAGAGGGAGAAATTTGATCATGGGGGGCAAATTCCTCATGAATGGCTTGGTGCCCTCCTCGAGATAATGAGTGAGTACCCCATCTGAGTTCACCAGAATTGGTTGTTTGAAAGACTGTGACACCTCCCACCTCTGTGTCTCACTCCTGATCTCACCATGTGATGTGCTGGCTACCCCTTAGTCTTATGCCCTGAGCAGAAGCCTACCAAGGTCCTCAACAGCAGCATTTGTATGTGCCATGCTTCTTGACAGCCTGCAGAACTGTGAGCCAATTAAATCTCTTTTCTTTATGAATTACCCAGTCTCAGATAGTTCCTTTATAGCAATGTAAAAACAGCCTAACACAATGACTCTGTTCTCCCTATCTTCTTATTATTTTTTCTCTGTATGTCTCAGGTCCAAATATTCTCTTTCTATAAAGACTGTCATGTTGAATTTGGGTCATGTTAATGATGTCATTTTAACTTAATTACTACTGTAAAGTTCCTGTCTCCAAATATGGCCACATCCTAGGTCCTGGGGGTTAGGATTTCACATATAAATTTGATGGTAGCATGGGGCAAAAAGACAAAATTCAGTTCATAACACAAGATATACAAGTAGCCCTGACTATCTAGTTCAATGTTTTATCTGTGTTACCATGGTATAGATAGATAACTTTATATCCTAAAATCTATACACAGCAAAGTTTATCTGGCCTTCAGAGGGATGCATGTACATTCTAAGAGTTTAGAGTGAAATCCTGGAATCCTTCCCATTCCGTCTCCAAGGGGTGAAAATTTTGTCTCTTTTCAAGAAGAGGAAAGTCAGTAGCCATTTTTTCCTATATATAAGCAGAGACTATCCTTTTTGTTCCATCCCTCTCACATGGAAGTTCTGGCCACTCATGTAGAAAATGTTTTCATCTGGCTTTCATTGCAACACCTGAGGGGTGAGCACTGGGAAAAGGGAACACAGTTATTTGTATGTGAATAATCTATTACTTATAAATAATAATGTACATATTGTTGATAGAATTATTAAAGATGGATGGTTACAAACACAAATTTGAGTATCTTTTCACACACATGTTAGCCATTTAGAATTCTAATTTTGAAAGTGCCTGTTGAGTATTTTGCTCAATTTTCTATTAGGTTCATGTCAATTTCAACTATAGGTTTTAGTTACAAAGTTAGGAATTTAATAATAAGAGGGGAATTCATGGGAAAGAGAACAAAGGAAAAGATGAAAAGACACAAAAGAGATAGGAACATAAAGGAAAGAATCTCTCTGTGAATTACTCTTTTCAAGTTCCATGTTTATTAAAAGATGTCAGTAACAGCTAGTGACTCTTGTTTATGAATTTTGGAAAATAATGATTTGAAGGCTTAAAGCTATTATTGGAAAGTTCTGGTTTTTTTATAGACAACCAGTGATTTTCCATACAATTAGAGAATAATTGATTTTTTTGATTATCAATGAATCGATGAATCATAAAAGGCAGTGAATGGGGAATATTTCTGTGATGCTAGAGATTTCTATGCTAGAGATTCTTACAAAATCTCATTCTTTACATTTAGGACCCCTTATGATGGATTAAATAAAATTAGTCACGTCTTAAATCTGCTTTAAATCTGTTATTTGTAGTAGGGAGTCTTAAGACATTTTTTAAAGTACAAGTTCTTTTGTTATGTGAGAGATTCACCATGCTGTTGCAATTTCATCTTTCTGAGGAGAAAAAAACAGTCCTGCTGTTATATAGGACAGAGGCTGCAAATAAACTGAAGTGATGGTAATTCCTCAGACAGCAAGTATTTCAACAGTAAACTTTAACAGCATGATTGAAAAAGAGTGAACTGGCCCATTAAATTTGTTTTACTACTGCAAAATCTTTCACTCCAAACAGAAGCAGTTGCTACCATTCCCTACACTGTGATGCAGTCTTATCTAAGTAATTCCCTCTTCCTCACTGGGCAAAATTATGAACTCAATTTTTATTGCATAGAGCTACTTATAAAAAAAATCAGCTGGACAATTGACATTCTTCAAATAATGCATCTGGTGATCCTTTTCCAGCTGTGAACTATGTGATTATCTTCAGTAAACTACATTCAACTTTATTGTTTTATTTTGGAATTTTGAAATTTTCAAATAATCCTATTATTTTGTCTATTTAAAAACAATTGGGTTGTCTGTTATTTTATAGCTAATTTGAACATTCTTTATTCATTTATACTTCTTTAGATACAAAAAGCATATATCATTGTCTTATTATTGTTTGTCTTTTTTCTACTAATAGTGTTTGATAAATAAAATTTCTTAATTTTAATGAATTCTAATTTATAAATCTTTTAAAAGATGATTAATACTTTTTGTATGTTGTAGAAGACATCTTTTCCTATCTTAAATTTTGGAGTTTTTTCTAGAAGCATTTTTGTTTCATCTTTCATATTTAGGTAAATGATCCCGATTAAATTAATTTTTGTGTTTGGTGTGTGGTAGAATTCAAGGTTTTTTTTTGTTGTTGTTATTGTTGATGCTCATGTTGTTGTTTTTTTATACAGCTATCCAGTTAACCAACAACCACTCTTATATAAGTTTATCCTTTCAGCCAGGCGCAGTGGCTCACGCCTGTAATCCCAGCACTTTGGGAGGCCTAGGCGGGCGGATCACAAGGTCAGGAGATCGAGACCACGGTGAAACCCCGTCTCTACTAAAAATACAAAAAATTAGCCAGGCGTGGTGGCGGGCGCCTGTAGTCCCAGCTACTCAGGAGGCTGAGGCAGGAGAATGGCGGGAACCCGGGAGGCGGAGCTTGCAGTGAGCTGAGATCTCGCCACTGCACTCCAGCCTGGGAGACAGAGCGAGACTCCGTCTCAAAAAAAAAAAAAAAAAAAAAAGTTTACCCTTTCAACTTTGATATGTTTATCTTTCCTTACACCATCAGTCTGCTAAAGAAAGCAAAAGATTAGATGATTTGATAAGATATTAAACTTATTATGAACCCACTTACCAATATGAGTATTTTTAAAATTTTATTGTTTATATTGGGTTAGAATTACATAATTTTCAATCCTATACTAATTAGTTAAGCTGCATACTATTTCTTTTTACATTTTTTACATCTTCCCAATGAAAAACTTGTTAAAATAAAAGGTATTATTCATATTGGAAAAACTTATAATTGAGTTGGTAAGATATTTAACAAGATCATTACAACATATTCAAACGAGTTTGACAATGCAGGTAGATTATTTATCTGTGCTATGGCTTGCAAGTGTCACCCAGAATTTGTGCAGGAAATAATGCCCAAAGCAATAGTGTTAAGAGGTAAAACCTTTAAGAGGTGATTTGATCATGAAGGCTCTATTGTTACGAATATATTAATGCCATTATTACAAAAGTGCAATGGGTATAGCTTGAATCTGACCTCCAGTTTTATATTTCTTTTTCTCTTTTATGCTCCTTTTCTCTTCCGCCTTCTGCCATGGGGTGATGTAGCACAAAAGCCCTTGCCAGAGGTGGGCTCCTTGATCTTGGACTTCCTCGCCTTCAGGACTATACGAAATAAATCTCTGTTCATTACAAATTACTCAGTCTCAGACATTCTAATAAAGCAGCACAAAACAGACTAAGACAACATGCAAAACTGAAGAATAAAAACAAAATAAAATGATGGTTCAAAATTAACTTCAATCTATCCTTAAATTAACACCATGATTACAACCTATGAATGACTGACTAGAAAGTTTAGTGTAGTAGTATTAATGAACATGCATACTTGAGTTGTAACAATACTCAAAAATTCACACATTTTATCTGGAAGCAAGCTAGTGTATCTAATAAGATAAAATATTTTATTTGTTGAGTCAAAACAAACTCTCAAAATATTGCTAATCAGGAATAAGTCATTTTTCAATATTCTGTTTAACAAATTTTCTACTGTGTGGTCAGAAAGCCATTGGAGAATAAGGGCACACTCAGAAAAACCTTTAGGGTTATATTATGTTACACTTTTACTCTCTGATATCACAGATACCTATCTCATCTATTCAGTTCTTTAATCAATCAGCCAATATTGAGTAACTACTATATACCAGGGACATTTCTGATTCAATGTTTAAAATCTTCAAGAAAATAAACTTTTGACCCCTAAACAATTTTCACATTAAATTATAAGTATTTTTCTTCTTTTTCACCTCCTCTTCTTTCTCCTTCTTCCTCTTTTTCCCCTAGTTATGGATATTTTTGTTGTTGTTTATATAATAAAGCTTATATTCTAAGGACATTTTCTCTCTTTTTTTAACTTTTATTTTAAGTTCATGGGTACAAGTGCAGGTTTGTTTTACAGGTAAACTCACGTCACGGGGGGTTATTTTACAGATTATTTTATCACCTAGGTATTAAGCCTAGTACCTACCAGTTATTTTTTTCTTGATCCTCTCTCTCCTCTCAATTTCCACCCTCAATTGAGTCCTAGTATTTGTTGTTCCCCTCTATGTTTTCATCATTTGGTTCCCACTTATAAGAGAGAACATGTGATATTTGGTGTTCTGTTCCTACATTAGTGTGCTAAGGAGCCTCCAGCTCCATCCATGTTTCTCCAAAGGATGTAGCCTTTTTTTATAGCTGCATAGAATTTCATGTTGTATATGTACTACATTTTCTTTATCCAGTCTACCACTGATGGGCATTTAGGTCGATTCCTTCTCTTTGCTCTAGTCAATAGTACTGCAGTGAACACACGCGTGCATGTGTCTTTATAATAAAATGACTTACATTATTTTGGGTATATACCGAGTAATGGGATTTCTGGGTTGAATGATAGTTCTGTCTTTAAGCCTTTGAGGAATCGCCACACTGTTTTCCACAATGATTGAACTAATTTATATACCCACCAACAGCGCATAATTATTCTTCTTTTCTCTGCAATTTTGCCAGCAACTGTTATTTTTTGACTTTTTAATAATAGCCTTTCTGACAGGTGTGAGAGGGTATCTCTTTGTGCTTTTGAACTGCATGTCTCTAATAATCGTTGATGTTGAACTTTTTTCCATATATCTGTTGGCAGCACGTATGTCTTCTTTGCAAAAGTGTTTGTTTATGTCCTTTGCTCACTTTTTAATGGGGTGGTTTATCTTTCTTGTAAATTTGTTTAAGTTCCTTATAGATGCTGGACATTAGACCTTTGTCAGGTGCATAATTTACAAAAATTCTAAGGACATTTTCAAGAGAAATAAGATGTATCATTAAATCCCCACAATAGACCTAATAAACAAATGTGAAAAATCAGAAGAAAGTTTAAAAATTTAACTAAGAGATTATACCTGTGAAATTGAAATTAGAAAATGAGTTTATCTGACTATAGTGTACTGCGCTGTAAACTTTCAAACATATTTGAGTGAATGAAATAATTAGGAAGTGAAATAATGAAATTATTAGGAAGTAAGAACCTCATTTTCTTAGATTATATTATCATAGGATTCTCTCCTTGTTCAAGATTTCCATACTATAGACTATTTTAAAATAGACCAGCTGTAATCTCAAAGAAGATTGAGATGGAACACACCAAACTACTGAGTAAAGTGTCTTACACATTAATAAATTAGCAGCTAAATAGTAATAACACTAATGCTAATAATAGTAGAGAACTTACCATATGTCAGGCAGTTTGATATTCATCTAACTAATTTTATTAACTCTATAATGTAGATGACATTGTTATCCTTGTTTTACAGGTGAAGAAAATGAGGCTGAAGTATTTAATGACCTCCGCAAGATCACAAAGCTACTAAGTGACACAGCAGGATTCTGATTCAGGTGGTTTGGATCCAGAGTCCACACTTATAACTTAGACAGCCTGTTGGCTCTCTAAGACATGCCTATAATATATATTTAATATATGTTTCTTATATGACCTTACCATTTGTAACCTAGATTTCAGAAACATATAGTTTATTTAGGATTTCTCTTATTGTATTATAAATTAAACCAATCACCATTTTTGGTTGAATATTTTATTTCAGATGGCCAATAAAAAATGTGACTCACCCTGACTTTGCTTCCAGTAATATGATCACACAAGCCTAACAGGAAGGCAATTGATATAACATTATTTATGTTTTAAACATTATAAAATGATAGTCATGGAAGAGAAAAAGTGTAGAAGATAATTAATACACAGCAGAGCTATGACCAAATCTAAGATGTTCTGAATGCTATAATCACCACCTCCTACAACAACACTTTTTGCAGAGAATGCTATGAATATTTCATGTTAGATATGTAAAATTGCTATTTTCCCCAAGGAAGTGGTGCCTATGGCAAGGCAGGTGCACTTTCTCTAACGTGTTCCATGAAATGACATCTGACTGACTCATTTCTGTTCTGCAGTCTCAGCTGTTGCATGTAAATAACAATTATGCAAAGATTTGAAATGAAAAGGATGTCCTTTCCAATGGGCCCCATTTGGTAATTCCCAACTCTATAAAGAAAATGTTTTATAGATATTCATCTGTGCAGATGTCTAAGGTGGAGGCCATAAACTCTAAAATTATTGACATTCTGTTTACAAAGCAAAGGTCTGTTAAATCTGTTCAAGGAGGGCATCATTTTGAATGTTCCTATTGACAAATGTATGTAGTAGTATTTGAGGCATTTATTCTACTGTCATTTTTGAAAACTAAAAGGGAAAAGACTGACAAGCATGCGCCATATTCCCAGAAATTATGCAGGTATCCATTTCATTATTCTGGTTAATTTCATGTTTCTTAAAAACCAGATTATATTTGAAATAGAGACATGTTGAATAAATTAGAGAACCATGATGTAAATATTAGCAAATTAAAGCAGATAGCCATAAAACAATAGGGGAATTTTGAATCATATAAATGAAAGCATTAAAAGGATTTTCTAGAGTACCAAACACACAGTTTGCTGAATAAGCATATAAAAGTAAGATGTGGTTCTTTATATGGTATATTGTATGTACCACTTCAGCTGAGCAAAAACAAACAAAAATATGTTCTTTTTTCTCTTTTTGGAAAATTTATTTATATCCTTAAGAAGAATTTCACTGCAATTCATACATAAGTCACACTACTTTAAATAAAGCATGCTTACGTACATCTATTGTAAATTACCAAATCACACAGAAATGCTTGGACTCACTGAAAATTAAACGTAAGGGAGTACCGCTTAAACCATTTTTACTACAGAGGTATACTTTGAAGTCTAGTTTAATGCAAGTACATACTTAAGAATATTTTATACATACTTTTGGAGGGAAATCAAAATGACCCCAGACAGTAGGAAACACAAAGTTTTCTTCTTCTTTCAGGCAATTATAGAATCCATATGAAATAATTTGAGCCATGTAACATAGCATTACATTTTTATAAATAATTGGCATATTTCACCATTCTTGTTTTCAATCCCATAAGGACAGAGAATACTACCCCATTTTTTCATGCCAATGACAATATTAGTAGCCTTTCTTTTCCTTTTTTTTTTTTCTTTTTTTGAGACAGAGCCTGACACTTTTGCCCAGGCTGGAGTGCAGTGGTGTGATCTCGGCTCACTGCAAGCTCCGCCTCCCAGGTTCACACCATTCTCCTGCCTCTCAGTCTCCGGAATATCTGGGACTACAGGCACCCGCCACCACACCTAGCTAATTTTTTGTATTTTTAGTAGAGACAGGGTTTCACCGTGTTAGCCAGAATAGTCTTGATCTCCTGACCTCAAGATCCTCCCGCCTTGGCCTCCCAAAGTGCTAGGATTACAGGCTTGAGCCACCGCGTCCACCCGGCCATTAGTAGTTTTTCTAAAATTGTGTAACACATGCTTTCAAGACCTAGCTTTAAAGTGATTTTTATAATCTGAAAATTTTCAATGAATATGGATCATATATCCTCCACCTGCCTACATCCTATATAGTAGAGAATGTGTTTATCTGCTGACATACATAAACTAGAGGCAATTTCCATATTCGCATAAAGATCAAAATATCATTAGCAAAAATTCAGGAAAAGTGATTTTTAACTTATTTATCTAAGTATAGATGAAGAATATTTCTTTTACCTAATTATTCTTCCTCCTCTTGAAAAAATTATAGGGTTTTGACAGTGAATGTAGACTCAGGATCAGGTATCCTTGGATGTTACAGATATCCTGTCTGCTCCCAAATCCATAATGGACTTTGCACAAGTCAAATGATATTTATAAAAATGATTCTCTTGTTGGGTTCCATAACTTAGAACAGGTGAGCACAGTCAAGGGGGTAAACTTATCTAAAGATCTTTGCCCATTACTTGATCAAAAGAGAAGTTTCAACGTAGGCCACTGAACACCTTTTCAGAATGCAAAAGGTAATCTCCCTATTTAATTAAACATACTTGGTTTTAGGAATTTTAAATTTATATAGCTCTAGAATAAGAAAATTTCCTCCATCCGAGTGCCCTCATATGCTACAGAACATTCTATCACCTGGGCTATGTAAGAATCCATTTCATGTTTTCTGATTTCAATTCTGAAGACACCTTGACATGTTCTACAGACCAAGACTCATCCATCATGGTGAAATGAAAAAAATGAATCAAGAAAATGTGTTGTTTTACCCTTTGAATAAAGCAGTGGTGATGTTTGGAAGTAAGGCTTCAGAGAGAGAAAAAAAATGTGTTCCTTGTATTTCTGCAAGGATCATTTGCATTTCTATATGGATGTGCCTTTAAATGAAGTTTTTTTCATATAATGCAAATTTTGGTTATACATTTATTTCCTCAGCTGTTCCTTTTGAATTTTTAAAAAAGAATTTGACCAGGTAGATCTCACCTATTTCCATTTAATTTATAAAACAAACAGAAGGAGAGTTCCATTATGTATGAAAAGTTTAACATGCAAAAAGTACAAATGAAATAACAGATTTTAAAATTACACAATACCATACAAACTAAATAGATAAGACTCAGAGTCTAGATGGAGAACTTATTTTAATCTCAACCCTTTCTTTCCTAGCTTTGGCTGAGTCTAAACATTGCTAGGAATGAGGCATGTCATCTGGACAACAAAGGAATAAGCCTCATACAAAGTTTCATTCTAGCTTTTTTATTTCTTACGCTGATCTCAATATGTAAGATTACTAGTCCTTCAAGATAGTCCTCCTCAAATCAGTTTCATAATAAAATTCATTGGAGAATTTCCCCATTTCTTCATTCTAAGTACATTTACATAATAACTTATGATAGTGTGGCCTAGGACTAGCTTAAGGAGTCAGAAAACGTGTATTGTCAAGAAGACAGGCATTGATATGGTAATTATACATACCAAAAATAGCAACTATAATATGTCATACATTTAAAGGAACTTGATAATATGAGGATTTGAATAAGAAGGTTTGATCTAACCTGGGAAGTCTACAAAGTCTGCCCTCAGAAAGTGATGATTGAAATGAGATCTGATGCATGTGTAGGATTTATCTATGAGGAGAGAGAAAGGCAATAAAAAATACATAAATGTCTCATAACAGTAGAGAAGATAGCACTGTATATAAAAAAACTTTTAAAAAAATTTATTCCTTAAGTGAAAGAAACCTGCCAAATAGAAGTATGTAAGACCAGGCTGTGTAAAACCTTACAGGCCAATTTTAAAATGTGTCTTTAGCTAAGAAAGGAAATCATTCAGGAGATTTCAAAATTGAATATTTGTGCTTCAAAAATATTAATACACTAGGTGCTAAGGAAATATTGGAGTGAATCTAGGTCTTTTGTGGATAAATCAGTTTGAAGATTTCTACAAAGGTCATATTAATAATAGTTTTTGATTGTCTCAGAGCAGAAATTGAGTAGCAGAGATGCCTTTGTGAGACAGTCAAATAATGAATTAACAATGGAGATTGGGGGAAGAAAGTGGCAAGCTCTAAGTTCTAAACCTTCCAGAGGTAGATAGAAATGGTGAAGAGTGTTGAAATAGGAGAACTGGAAAAATGCAAGAAGGACAGAAGATTATGAAGTTAGCTTTTGATATGTTGAATTTAAGTTCATTTGAAACTTCCAAAAGGATATACATGTTTGAAATAGATTTCAAATCCAAGCCATTTAATGCATTGGATGCATTAAAATTAGAATGTAGTCTTTCTTGTAAGTAGCAACTGACATTTACCAGGGTAATGTTACATTAATTAGTACTCATAAATGGTATCTATTAAATATTCTCTAAATTAATAGAGGACTAAGGTATTAGTATGAACATGATTATAAAAGAATTCACTTAGACCAAAATATGGAAATCTTTTGCAGTATCAGAAGAAACATAATCTCTCTCTTTCACACACACACACACACGCATATATACACACACACAGAGAGAAAAGGAAAGCAAATAGATTACACATGAAAAGTCTTATTCAAAATACATAATTCAAAACTAAGGAAAAAATCTGTCATTAACTAAAAAACTCCATTAACATAATATTTCAGAGTGAATCACCAAGCAGACTCCCACTCTATACTGTATGCAAAACAAACAAACAAACAAAAACAAATAAAAACTGACAAATTCAGAAAAGTTAAATATAAGAGGATGGACAGATGTACAGCAAGAAAGAAAGGAAGGACGGTAAAAAGGAAGGAACAGAAAGAAAGTAGAAAGGAAGGCAGAGAGAAAAAAAGGAAGAAAGAAACAGAAGACCGTGATCATAGAATCAGAGAAAGTAAATTTCATTTAAAAAAAAAAATTTAAAGTTAAGAAAGAACAATTTACAATGCAAAAGAGTATCATTCCAAAGTAATTTTAACTATTATTAATATGTATGCACCGAACACATAGAGGCACATTCATAAAACAGTCGTCAAAGAAGATACAAACAAAGAGAAGGGGATTGAAAGTGCCAGAAGTTGGAAATCTTTACTCACCTAATGCTACAAGAGTCTTAGATAAAATAAGATAAATAAGAAAAAAGCTACTGATGTAGAAGAAATAAATACCATAATAAATTATTTAAACTAGGTCATATATGTGTGTTTATATGCACATACAACATTCAACATGGCTAAAGAAAATGTTTTAATGCAAATGACTTCACAGAACACAGAATGTATATTAAACCCAAAGGAAATTCAATAATGTAAAAAGTAGCAGGTACAATATGCATCTTCTCATCTGAACATACTGAAAAGGGAAAAGTTCCCTTATTACCTTCTCAGGGTGTGAGATGGGGGTGTGGCTCACTTCTTCGGTGTCCCAGTGCTCAAACCCCTGGGGGACATGCCGACGGTTAGATAGTGGGGAGCGTGGGTGCTGACCCTGTGGCAGCATGTAGGGTTGAGTGTTTACATCTCCTGAAGACCCAGTGGGTGTGTGTTACAATGCTCTTTTTTAGCTTAGCTGTCCAACGGCAGCTTGTGTTAATCATCTCAGTTAGACCCTCTGCCTTATCACAAGGACAGAAGGCTTTCTGTATCTAGGTTCTTGCCTTGGTGTACCAGAGAAATCAGATCACACATAGGCTTGAAGAATGAAAGCAAGGTTTTACTGAGTGGAGGTAGATCTCAGAATATGGATGGGGAGCCAGCAAGGGATGCAGTAGGAAGGTGATCTTGCCCTGGAGACTCTCCTCTAATTGGCTCCAGCCAAATTCCACGTCATCTGTGTCATTCTGGCGCTGATGGCCTGCCAGAGTCTGATGCTGTGTTTCTCTGCCACTGTGTTCCTCTTAACTTCCAGCCACTTGTGTGTCGGCCTGCTAGGGTCTCAGGGTTTTTATAGGCACCATAGAATGGGTGTTGTGTTGGGCCAGGGTAGTCTTGGAAAATGCAACATTCGGGCATGAAAACAGGAGTGCCTATCCTCACCTAGGTCCATGGGCACAGGCCTGAGGACAAAACCCTCACCAGGGACCCCACCTTTCTCTAGCTAACACTTCCCTGCCCCATTCCTATATCAATATCAATATATAATTAGTAATAATATCACAGCAAAAAGATCCTCTCCCCTGGAAACTCAAAATCTAATTTTTAAAATCCCCTGAGACAAAGAAAATACAAGTAAAACCTTTAGGTTATCTGGAAAATAATGATAAAGTTTTTCACTAAATAAAATTATATTATTGTCTATTAAAATAAATTTATTTTATTTCATTTTGGAACCGATACAATGCAGGTGAAACAATGCCTACAGAAAAATTCATAGTTTAAAATGCATATGCTAATGACAAATAATCAGTCAATAAACAGTTAAAGCATTCATCTCACAAAGTTACCAGGAGACAAAGTATCCTGAACAAAAGAAGGAGCAAATTAATATGATGAAAGCAGAGACCAATAGGTAAGAAAGATTTAAAAATAGATTTAATAAAGATTGCTAAAAGTTATACATTTCAAACCTATAAAAACAACAGATAAATCAGTAGCTGTTATAATTATTGAAAGAAAAGGCTGTATAAATGCTTAAAATGTTGAGGAAATAAATAACTAGAGAAAAAATAAAATTTGCTCAGTTCTTTGCTAACATATTTTAAGCTTTCATGAAGTGGATAATGCTCAGAAAAATATGATTTACCAAAATTTGCTCCAGGAAAGATATGTAATCTAATCACTTGACTTCCAAATAGACAATATAGAAATTATTCCAAGAGTTGCATCCCAGAACAGCACAATATCCAAGTGTTTTCCCAGTACTCAATCAAATCATTAAGGGGCAGGTTATTCTAATGTTATCTAAGTAATGCCAGAACCTAAGTTATAATTTAGTTGTCCAATTTTATGAAGCAAATATAACGTTGATATTAACATGTATCCAAAATTATATAACAAAATAAAAATATGAAGAAACTTCACTTAAAGCCTTCGGTAAAAAACATCCTAAATTTAATGTTAACATCAGCAACCATAAACAGATTAGAAGAAAAACACATCGTGAGAAAGAGGGGCATAAAGTAGAGAACAACCCTGGAAAACTTAACGTTTGTTAAATTCTCTTTGCCACACTGTGTAGAAATAAGCACTCTTTTACTAATGTGTAATATAACTACATATGGTTGACAATTTGGTAATATCTATCAGAATTATCAATGCAATAATTTTATATTCAGAAATTCTACTTCAGTAAAATTATCCCTAATATATACTAGCACATGTGGAGTGATTTATCAACAAGGTGACTGCACTTTTATAGTAGTAGTACACTGGGAAAAAACTTAAATGTCTATCAATACAGGATAGATTCGATAAATTGTTATATCCAAAGAAGAAAATATTGATCTATAAGTACCAAATTTCTATTTCTGTACTGATAAGGGAAGAACGTGAAAATATTTTAAACAGTGAAAAAGGTGTTAAATACTGTAAATATGTAAATGCATATGTTAAACAGAAAAATAAGTGTACATATATGCATGCATATGTGTGTATGTCAATATAGAGTACATGATGACAGTAAAGATCTGAACCGGAGAAAAAGCAGTGTATGAAGAAGCATAAACTTTTTATCATGGTGTATGTATATAAATATGTATATATAATATTATACATTATATAATTATATATATTATATATATAATTATATAAATTATATATAAACATTATATATATAATTATATATTATATATAATAGTATATATATAATAGCGTGTGTATATATGTATGTATGTGTGTGTGTGTTCTCTCTTCACTGCATCCCCACCAACATCTTTTGTTTTTTGATTTTCTGATTATGGCTATTCTTGCAGGAGTAAGGTGGTATTGTATTGTGATTTTGATTTGTATTTCCCTAATCATTAGTGATGTTGAGAATTTTTTCTTTTTCTTTTTTTTTTTTTTTTTTTTGAGACGGAGTCTCGCTCTGCCGCCCAGGCTGGAGTGCAGTGACTGGATCTCAGCTCACTGCAAGCTCCGCCTCCCAGGTTCACACCATTCTCCTGCCTCAGCCTCCCGAGTAGCTGGGACTACAGGCGCCCGCCACCTCGCCCGGCTAGTTTTTCGTATTTTTCAGTAGAAACGGGGTTTCACCGTGTTAGCCAGGATGGTCTTGATCTCCTGACCTCGCGATCCGCCCGTCTCGGCCTCCCAAAGTGCTGGGATTACAGGCTTGAGCCACCGCGCCCGGCCTTGAGCATTTTTTCATATATTTGTTGGCCATTTGTATATCTTCTTTACTGAATTGTCTATTAGTGCCCTTAGCCCATTTTTTGAAGGATTTTTTTGTTTGTTTCTTGCCAATTTGTTTGAGTTTGTTGAAGATCTAGATATTAGTACTTTGTTGGATATATATATTGTGAAGATTTTCTCCCACTCTGTGCATTTTGTTTGCTGATTGTTTCTTTTACTGTGCAGAAACTTTTTAGTTTAATTAAGTCCCATCTATTCATCTTTGTTTTTGTTGCATTTGCTTTTGGATTCTTGGTCATGAAATCTTTGACTAAACCAATGTCTAGAAAGGTTTATCTGATGTTATCTTCTAGAATTTTATGGTTTCAGGTCTGAGATTTAAGTCCTTTAACCACCTTGAGTTGACTTTTGTATAAGGTGAGAGATGAGGATGGAGGTTCATTCTTCTACATGTGGCTTACCAATTATCCCAGCACTATTTGTTGAATAGGGTGGCCTTTCCCATTTTATATTTTTGTTTGCTTAGTCAAACATCAGTTGTCTTTAAGTATTTGGGTTTATTTCTGGGTTCTCTATTCTGTTCCATTGATCTATGTGCCTATTTTTATACCAGTACCATGCTGTTTTGGGGACAATGGCCTTATAGTATAGTTTGAAGTCAGGTAATGTGATGCCTCATATTTCTTCTTTTTGCTTAGTCTTGCTTTGGCTATGTGGGCTCTTTTTTCATTCCATATGAATTTTACGACTGTCTTTTCTAGTTCTGTGAAGAATGATGGTGGTAATTTGATAGGAATTGTATTGAATTTGTATATTGCTTTTGGCAGTATGGTCATTTTCATAATATTGATTCTACCCATCCATGAGCATGGGATGTGTTTCCATTTGTTTGTGTCATCTATGATTTCTTTCAGCAGTGTTTTGTTGTTCTCCTTGTAGACATCTTTCACCTACTTGGTTAGGTGTATTCCTAAGTTTTTTTGTTTTTTCTTTTCTGCTATCATAAAAGGATTTGAGTTCTTGAATTGATTCTCAGCTTGATCTCTGTTGGTGTGTAGCAGAGCTACTGATTTGTGTATATTTATTTTGTATCCTGACACAACATCATATATACTAACTCATAAGTGGGATTTAAGTTATAAGGATGTAAATTCATAAGAATGATACAATGGAATTTGGGGACCTAGGGGAAAGGGTGGGAGGGTGGTGAGGGATAAAAGTCTACAAATTAGGTACTGTTTATACTGCTCATTGATGGGCACAAAAAAAAAAATCTCACATATCACCACTAAACAACTGACTCATGTAACCAAACACCACTTGTTCCACAAAAATCTATGGAAATAAAAATTATATTAAAATAAATAAATAAGTAACTTGATTTTTGAAAAATAACATAAGCAGTCAACAATAGTGTACACTGCTGGGAATCCCAGTAAACTGTATAAAGAGAAGTGTGGAATGTTTTCACTGTCACTGACATTGGTGACATATGTTAATGCATATATCAGAGTTTAAGAAGTCCTGCAGTATTAAAATCCATATAAAAAGTTTTATTCATAGTTTTTCACATTTACTTGTTCATTTGATCCTTCTCAAATAGCACATATTCAGGGAAAATAGAATTAGCATTCAATAAAATGCATTTTTGAAACATAAAATTGTAATAATTGTTCCATAAAATTAAAGGAAAATACCAGATTTCTGAGTACCATATCAGGCACTGAAAGTTACTGCCTTAAACATTTCATAATCTGGTGGACGTGTAGGGCATGTGTTTCTAACCATTCAATTATAAATGCTTTCATGAAACTTACATATAATTTTAGAACCACTGCAAACAATGGTTTGCAATAGAGTAAGATCAAAGACTTCTGGATATGGGTGAGCTTGAAATTACTTCATGCTGAACTAGCACCATTAGTCCTTTGAATGACCTACATTTTTAATTTGGCATGAAACCATTTCAAGCTATGTAGTGAAACTAATGAGGCTGCTACAACTGTGCAAAGCAATAATCAACATTACTTTATTGTGGAGAGTTTATTAAGTCCATGCATGAGGTGAACTAAGACAGCTTTTCTTTAAGAAAGGAGACATGTGTTTATGTTGTTTTTCTGAATAAAAATAAATATTCCAAATGTGTATGATGCCTGGAAGAAGTCCAAGATCATTAGTTATCTTCAGACAAATGTGCAGCTCTGAGAATCCCTCAGTGCAATGATTACAGAGACAGTTTTAGTGTTTCTTGGAATGTTTCTTCAACTATTAAGGAAACAATGGCCCTGTGAGAAAACTAATGATGTTAAAAGGCTAAAGCAGCTGCCCTGGCTTTGGCTTTGGATAGGGTAAAAACATGTACTTTATATAAGCACTTTTCTCCAGCCAAAAGAGCCTTCTTAATAAAAGGATGTGTTTCTTCTATAACGATTGTGATCAGTGACAATAAATCTAAATATGTTACCCTAAAACATACAAAAATTACCCTAATAGCTAAACATGGGTTCATCCAAGTGCTGTGGTATGACAGGAAAACAACAAGAAAAGTAAGAGAATAAGCCTGATTGATCTCATTTTTAAAACATTTGTTCTTTTTTCAATTATGTAAGCAAAATCAAATTAAATGCTGCTTCTTGCCACTTCACTGAATGTTGATATTTATTATATACAAAAGTGATCAGCCATACATGCTTTCTTTCATTCATTCAACATCCACCAGCCACCAAACCATTCACTGATTTCTCCAACAAATACTGAATGTCATGTGGCCTCCGTGATGGGAATGCTTATACAGCTAAGCCACTGCTCATGCAAGGAGCTCACAGCCTGGTGGAGGAGGAAGCATATTTCTACTACTAGGCATCCTTACCTTAGGAGCAGTAGTGGAAGTGGTGCTTCTAACTCAAATGGGGGACCTGGGAGGGCATCTTGCAGTATTGACACTGAATAAACCCTTGAAGATTAGCTGCGAGTTAGCCAGGTTAAAAGGGGAGGTAAAGCTCTGCCAAGGCCAAGGGCAAAGGCACAGAAGGAAGAAAGTGTCACATGCATACAGGAAGTGAGAAGGATCCCATTGTTAGGATCAAGGCAAGGTCAAGACTTGAGGGTAAACGGGCAGGAAGAGATAAACCAAAAGTGCATTTGAATTTAATGGTTTTAGAAATAACTATGTAATTATAGAGATCCTCAAAGTAAATGATGTGGAAAGTAACAGAAATGTCCTGAAAAATATCTTTAAAGCATAGCATTTGAAGCACTTTGAGTCATACCTGATGTTTAAATTTGTATATAACTGTTAGTCTCAATCACTGAAGATGTAGTGTCTCCAGTCTCTTTTATTAGGTTAAATGATGCTTCAAAAATCACAATTTAAACTCATGAGCAAAATGATACTGCCTGATAAATAGAAGTACTGTATCTTGTGTGACTAAGAAAAGTCTTGGATAATCAGATTTGAAAAGGCAAGTAGCACCACATCTGGAAGGTTGTTTCCATTATTTAGTTTTGCATGAAGGGCATAAAATTGATATAATCAGTTGTTTTTTTGTCCTATAGAAATAATGGTCTTTGACTAAGGGAATTAGAGCATTATAATGCTTAGCTTCGTGCATCTCCATGGATACATTTTTCTTGGTCATATACTATATATTTCATAGGTATAATTATTTAGAGAAAATTTTATATACATATATAGAAAATTTTACATATGTGTATATAAAATTTGCCTCACAATCAAGTACTGACATTTATTGACATTCATACTAAATTATTATGTATTTAATTGTACTAAATCCCTAACCTATACTAGGTCACACAATTTTGAAGCTGCTAACTTCATAATGTACACTACCTGTACACAGAAATGCTGGGTATATCTACACCACCCATTATCTACAGCCAATTCTATCAAGCTGGATATCAATACTAAAGAATATTTAGAATCATAAAAAGAATAGAAATGTAAAATAGAAACAAAAAGTGCTCAGAAATCCTGTAGTATGCAGCAAGTCAACAAGTCACTAAACAGCATGTAGGGATGTTGCAAACAAATTAATCAACCCAACAACTTTAATGCACAGATTTATGGGGCACTCTAAGTACACCTTAGATAATTCACTTTCATTTGCCAACTATTATCTACAGCTGCTAAGGTTTCCTAATTAAAAAGATGACCCTGTATCTGTGTAATCTATATTCTATTATTTTCTCTATTTATTACAAAACCTATTTCTCTTAAACAGGGTTCTGAACTTTTTTCAGCTTACAGTAATTTTTACTGTGGCAATTTTGAATATCTAGTATATTTCAGGAACACTAGTTTTAAACGTAAATATCACCCTAAAGAAATCATCTTTCTAAATAGAGAGCCATAGTGGCATCATGACAAAGACAAATGATTTAAACTGGAAATAAAAGTAAAAAATGGTTATTGATATTTACTGAAAATGACATCTATTGTTTTCTTCAGCAAGAGAGATTTTTCATTTTTCTATATTTATAAGCTTCAGTTTATTGATATTTATATGTTTGTGCGAGGCCTAAATTGTAAGTGTTTACTCCAGTGATTTTTTTTTTTTTTTTTTTTGGTAGCAGTTGAAAATTTGGGATAAGTAAAATATACAGAGCTCTGCTGTTTGATATGGGAGTGACCAGACACATGTGGCTACTGAGCACATGAAATAGAGTTGATCTAACTTACATGTCCTGTAAATGTAAAACATGCACTAGATTTCCTAAGTTAGTAAGAAAAAAAAAATGGAAATTGTCTCAGTGATTTTATGTTGAATACACGGTAAGAATAATAATTTGACATATTGGTTTATAGAAATATATTAATTTTAACAATATAGGCTTATTTTCACTTTTTCAATGTGACTACTATAAAACTTTAAGTCACATATGTAGTTCATATTTGTGTCTTGCCTTATATTTCTATTGGACAGTGCTGATCCAGAGATTCATGGAAGACAATACATTTTAGTAAAATTACTCTCAGTTTACTGGTTTGCAGTGGTGTCTAGAATGCATGTGACTCTTTGTTATGAGTAGGCAAAACACAAATGAATGACATTTCCTCATTAAGTGTATACAATTTTTAAATGTTTCTCAGTTATTTTCATGAAATAATAGGATGGATTCAAATAAAGCATCTACTTGTTCATTCTGTAACTTTGATTAACTGCTTTGACTAATAGTATAATTCTCCAGTTGTTATTTAAAAACTAGTCTATAAAGAAAAATAAAGTCACTCTCTCGGCTAGTCTGTCTTTTTCTCACAGGAAACATATAAAAATTCCTAAAGTACTATATCATTTTTACTTCACAGCCAGGAGTATATTTGATATGGAGCATTTTCCCCCAAAAGTTAAAGGATGCAAGTTTCAGTCTATTGAGAATGTCACTGATTTTATCTTTAAAATTTGTCTTGGGGATGGAGCAAGACAGCAGAATAGAAGGCTCTACTGATTATCCCTTCTACCTCCTTAAGGGACACCAAATTAATAACTAAACAGGAAAAAAACAAAAACAAAACCAAAAACACCGTCATAAGAACCAAAAATCAGGTGAGCACTCATAGTACCTGGTTTTAACTTCATATTGCTGAAAGAAGCATTGAAGAGATAAAATAACAGTCCTGAATCACGGACGCCAATCCTCCCCCACCCACTGCAGCAGCAGGATGGTGAAGAATGGGTCTCTGAGGACTGAGAGAGGGAGAACATGAGAATTGTGAGGCACTGATCTCAGTGCTGGCCTGTTAGAGCAGAAGGGAAAACCAGACCAAACTCATCTGTTGCCTGTCGGTGGAGGGTGCATTTAAACCAGCCCTAGCCAGAGGGGAATCGCCAATCCCAGGGTTCAGAACTTTTGTTCTCAAAAACCTCACCACAACAGGCTACAGTGCTCTGTGTCTCCAAGTAAATTTAAAAGGAAGTCTAAGCCATAAGAACTGCAACTCTTAGATGAGTTCTAGTGCTGAATTAGGCCCAGAGACAGTGGACTTGGGGATGGTGGCGGGGCACATGTGACATATTGAGACACCAGCTGGGGTAGCAAAGTGAGTGCTGGAATCAACCCTCCCCTAACCCCAGGCTGCACAGCTCATGGCTTCAAAAAACAAACAGATGCCTTCCTTCTGTTTGAGGAGAGGAGAGGGAAGACTGGGGAGAACTTTGTTTTGCATGTAGGATACCAGCCCAGCCACAGCAGGATAGGACACCTGTCAGAGTTCATGAAGCCCCTATTCCATACCCTAGATCTCAAATTCTAGGTATACCCTGGGCCAGAAGGAAATATGCTACCTTGAAGGAAAGGACCCAATCCTGTCAGCATTCATCACCTGCTAACTGAAGAGCCCCTGGGCCATGAATAACCAGCAGCGATACCCAGGTACTATATCAAGGACCTTGGTGAGCCTCTGAGACTTACTGGCTTCAGGTGAGACTCAGTGCATAAGCAGCTATCATGGTTATGAGGTAAAACTCCTTTTGTTTGAGAAAAGGAGAGGAAAAAGGAAAGGGGACTCTGTCGTGCACCTTAGGAACCAGTACGGCCACAAAGGAGTACAGCACCAAGCCGGCTCTTGAGATCTCTGATTATAGGACTTCACTTTTGGAAGGCATTTCTGGACCTGCCCTGGGCCAGAGAGGAGCATAATGCTCTGAAGGGTGAGTCCAAGGCCAAACAGTATTCACCACAAGCTGACTTAAAAGACCTTGGGATTTAAAGGGAGATCAGTTGTAGTCTGGCAGTATTCCTCTTGACCTGGCATCTTGATGGCTATGGAGTAAGGCTCCTTTGCCTTTGGAAAGGGGACGGAAAAGTAGGAAATACTGTGTTGTGTGGTTTGAGTGCCAGCTCAGCCAGAATATATCAGAACACCAGATTGATTTCTAAGGTTTTTGACTTTAGTCCCTGACTCCCAGATAGCACTTCTGAATCCACGTAGGGATTTGGGGACCTTGCCATCCTAAAGGGAATGACACAGACCTGACTGGCTTTTGTCACCTGCTAATTGTAGAGCACCAAGGCCTTGAGCAACTACAGACAGTAGCCAGGGAGTAGCTAGAGCAGGCCTTGGTTGAGACCCAGTGATAATCTGGCTTCAGATCTGACTCAGTGCGGTTATACTGTTGGTGGCCACAGGGCCACTTGTGTCACTCCACCCTCAGATTTAGGTGGCTCAGAATGGAGAAAGAGAGTCTGTATCTTTGTTAGAAAGTAAAGGAAGGGAGCCAGAGACTCTGCTTGATAATCCAGAAAACTCTCTCAGATCTTGTCCAATATCATCAAGGTTAGGTATCTTTATGAATCTGCAACAACCACAGTGTTACTGGGCTTGGGGTGCCCGCTAAAGCAGATACACCTTAGATTACAACACCCAACTCCATTCAAATATCTGAAAAGCCTTCCCAAAAAGAAAGGCTACAAATAAGCCTAGACAGTGAAGACTACAATAAATACCTTGCTCTTCTATGCCTAGACACCAAAAGACATCTAGTGTCATCAACACCATCTAGGAAAACATGACCTCGCCAAATAAAATAAGCCACCAGGAAACAATTCTGAAGACACAGAGATATGTGACTTTTTAGAGAAAGAATTCAAAATAGCTGTGGTGATGAAACACAAAGAAATTTAAGATAACACAGAAAAGGAATTCAAAATTCTATCAGAAACATTAACAAAAAGGTTAAAATAAGAAAAATCAAGTAGAAATTTTGAAGCTAGAAAATGCAACTAGCATACTAAAAATGCATGAGTCCTTTAATAGCAGAATAAATGAAGCAGAAGACAGAATGAGTGAGCTTGAAGACAGGCTATATGAAAATACACCGTCAGAGGAGGAAAAAAAAGATTTTTTAAAAAGGAAGCATACCTACAGAATCTAGAAAATAGTCTCAAAAAAGCAAATCTAAAAGTTATTGAGTTTAAAGATGAGGTAGAGAAATAGATAGGAGTAGAACGTTTATTAAAAAAATAATAACACGGAACTTCCCAAACCTAGAGAAAGATATAAATATCCAAGTGTAAGAAGTTTAGAGAACACTAAGCAGATTTTACCTCAAGGCATTGAATAATCAAATTCCCAAAGGTCCAGGATAAAGAATCCTAAAAGCAGAAAGAGAAAAGAAATAAATAACATACAATGGAATTCCAATATGTCTGGCAGCGGCTATTCAGTGGAAACCGTATACACCAGGAGACAGCCATGTGATATATTTAAATTTCAAAGGATAAAAAACACTTTCACCCCAGAATAGTTTATCTGGTGGAAATATCCTTCAAACATGAAGGAGAAATAAAGACTTTCCCAGACAACAAAAGCTGAGAGACTTCATCATTGCAAGACCTGTCCTATAAGAAATCCTAAAGGATTTCAATCAGAGAGAAAAGGATATTAATGAGCATTAAATAATCACCTAAGGTTACAAAACTCATTGGTAATAGTAAGAGCACAGAAAAACACAGAAATAAAACACCGTAACTGTGTGGTGTGTAATCTACTCTTACCCTAAATAGAAAGATTAAAAAATTAACTACAACTACTTTTTAAGGCATAGTCAATACAACAAGATAAACAGAAATAACAAAGAGTTAAAAAGCAGGAGACAAGATTAAGTCATAGAGTTTTTATTAGTTTTTTTTTTTTTTTTGGCTAGTTTATGTGTTTATGCAAGTAGTGTTAAATTATTATTAGGTTGAAATAATGGGTTTTAAGATAGTGTGTGCAAGCCTCCTTGTAACCTCAAACCAAAAAACCTGCAACAGATACACAAAACATAAAAAGCAAGAAACTAAATCATATAACCAGAGATAATCATCTTCACTAGAGGAAGACAGGAAGGAAAAACCAATGAAGAGAAAACTACAAAAAGATCAGAAAATAAAATTTAAAAGGCAGGAGTAACTCCTTACTTACTAATAATAACACTGAAAGTAAATGGACTAAATGATCCAGTTAAAACACATAGACTGGCCAGATAGATAATAAAACAAGACTCATTAATCTTTTGCCTACAAGAAACACACTTCACCTATAAAGACACACACAGACTGAAAATAAAGGAATGGAAAAAGGAATTCTATGACAATGAAAAGCAAAGAAAAGCAGGAGTTGATATGCTCATATCAGACAAAATAGATTTCAAGACAAAGAAGATCACTATATAATGATAAAGGGATCAGTTCAGCAAGAGAATATAAAAATTTTAAATATATATGCACTCAACACTGGAGCATCCAAATATATAAAGAAACTATTATTAGAGCTAGAGAGAGATAGGTTTCTATACAATAATGGTTGGACACTTCAACACCTCACTTTCAGCACTGAACAGATCTTCCAGACAGAGAATCAACAAAGAAAATCAGACTTAATCTGCATTATAAACCAAATGGATCTAATACATATTTACAAAATATTGCATCCAAACCTACAGATTATACATTCTTTTCCTCAGCATATGAATCATTCTCAAGGATAGAACACATGTTAGGTCACAAAACACATCTTAAAACATTAAAAAAGTATACAATATCAAGCACATTCTCTGAATGCAATAGAATAAAACTGTAAATTAATAATGAAAATAATTTTGGAAACTATACAAAAACATGGAAATTAACAGTATGATCCTTAATTACCAGTGAGTCAATGAAGAAATTAAAAAGGAAATTGAAAAATTTCTTGAAACAAATGATGATGGAAACGAAACATACCAGCACCTATCAGATACAGCAAAAACTATACTCAGAGGGAATTTTATAACTTTAAGTGCCTACATAAAAAATAGAAAAACTTCAAATAAACAATCTAACAATGCATCATAAAGAACTAGAAAAACAAGAGCAAACCAACCTCAATATTAGTAGAAAAAAATATAGATCAGAGCCAAAATAAATGAAATTGAAATGAAAATACAAAAGACTAATAAAACAAAATTCAGTTTTTGAAAAGTCAATATTGACAAACTTTTAGACTGACTGAGATAAAAAGAGAGAGAAGATATAAATAAATAAAATCAAAAATGGAAAAGGAGACATTATAACTGATACTGCAGAAGTTCAAAGGATAATTGGTGGTTACTATGAGCAACTATAGGCCAATAGAAGAAATGAAAAAAATTCTAGATACATACCACCTACCAAGAATGAGCCAGAAAGAAATCCAAAACCCGAACGGGCTAATGACAAGTAATGAGATCAAAGCTTAATAAAAACTCTCCTAGTAAAGAAAAGTCCAGGACCCAATGACTTCACTGCTGAATTCTATCAAATGTTTAAAGAACTAGTACAAATCCTACTCGAAATTCTCAGAAAAAGTAGAGGAGGAGGGAATACCTCCAAACTTATTCTACAAAGCCAGTATTACACTGATGCCAAACCAGTCAAGGAGATATTAAAAAAAAAGAAAACTGTAGGTCAATATCAATATCTTTGGTGAATATTGATGTAAAAATCTTCAACAAAGAATTAGAAAACAAAATTAAATGATACATTAGAAAGATTATTCATTATGACCCAGTAGAATTTATCTCTGGAATGCAAGAATAGTTCAACATATGCAAATCAATCAATGTGATGCCTCCTACCAACAGAATGAAGAATAAAAACATGAAGAATCATTTCAATTGATGCTGAAACATCATTTGATAAAATTCATTATTGCCTCATAACAAAAATCCTGAGAAAACTGGAGATAGAAGGAGCATACCCCAACATAACAAATATAAAACATAAATATATGACAGACCCACAGCTGGTATCATACTAAATGGACAAAAACTGAAAGTCTTTCCTCTAGGATCTGGAACACTACAAGGATGTTGACTATCACCACTGTTATTCAAAATAGTGCTGAAAGTCTGAGTTAGAGCAACCAGACAAGAGAAAGATATAAAAGATATACAAATTGAAAAAGAAGAAGTCAAATTATCCATGTTCACTGATGATATGATCATATACTTGGAAAAACCTGGACTCCACAAGAAAACTATTAGAACTGATAAAACAAATTGAGTAAAGTCGCAGGACACAAAAATGGCATACAAAAATCAACAGCATTTCTATATGCCAACAGTGAAAAAGAAATAAAGTAATTTCATTTACAATAACCACACATACAATTAAATACCTGGAAATTAATCAAAGGAGTGAAATTGCTCTATAATGAAAACTATAAAACACTGATGAAGGAGATTGAAAAGGACATCAAAAAATGAAAAAAATGCTTGTTTATATATTAGAAGTATCATTATTGTTAAAATATCCATACTACTCAAGGAAACCTACAGATTCAAAGCAATACCTATCGAAACATCAATGACATTCTTCACAGCAACAGAAAAAAAAAATCCTAAAATTTATATGAAACCACAAAAGACCCAGAATAGCCAAAGCTATCCTAAGCAAAAAGAACACAACTAGAAGAGTCAAATGACCTGACTTAACATTATACTGCAGAGCTATAGTAACCGAAACAGCATGGTACTGGCATAAAACAGACACACAGACCAGTGGAACAGAATAGAAAACCCAGAAACAAATTCACATACCTACAGTGAACTAATTTTCGATAAAGGTGCCAAGAACATACATTGGGGAAAAGATAGTCTCTTCAATAAATAGTATGGGGAAATTGGATATATATGTGCAGAAGAATGAAACCAGACCTCTCTCTCTTACCATATACAAAAAAAAAAAAAAAAAAAAATCAAAATGGATTAAAGACTTAAATCTAAGACCCCAAACTATAAAACTACTACAAGAAAATATTTGGAGATATCTCCAGGACATTGGTCTGGACAAGGACTTCTTGAGGAATAACCCACCAGCACTGGCAACCAAAGCAAAAATGGACAAACGGGATCACATCAAGATAAAATGCTTCTGCACAGTAAAGGATACAATAAAAAAGTAAAGAGACAACCCCCAGAATGGGAGAAAATATTTACAAGGTATCTGTAGGGAGACCCCCCAAAACTATTGCTATGGAATAAAAAATTAAATGCTCCCGATTATTGTAAATACAAAATTGCATGAAGGATTGTGTAAAGACAATGACAGGTTGGACTGCCAGAATGAGCCAACAGCGTGTGATGTGCTTCCTCCTACAGAGAGCCTATGAATGGACGCGCAGTCAGGGAGGTTTCACATCACCAAGATTCCTATCCCAGGAAAGCAGATGTTCATAGCTCTGGGAATGGAATGCAACCCTTGTGGAGAGCCTATAAATGGATGCATGGGGGGCGCCTGTCCATATGGATAAGATAGGGCTATAAATGCCCTCATCTTGCCATGGCTCTTCTAGGTCTCTTTAGGGTTAAGGCATACTCCCTTCTGAGAATTTCTGGTCTAACCGGTTGTCTAGCTTCATGTCCTGTTTCTATGGATTGTTTGTAACCAGCTTTTGCTGCCACTGTTACTGCTGATTAATATCTTGCTAATCATAGGTTATGGAAAGACTGTGTTTCTGTTTTAAGGCTCTGTTAGAAATTACTGAAGCACACACTATATCGTAAATTATTACCTCTGTATACTGCACTTCTGCATACAGATGTTATGTTAAAGAATTACTTTATCCCCATGTGACCATCTCACCTCATAATCAAATGACCCTAAACCCCTCACTAACCTACCCCTGCCCTCACTAAACTTAATAATAAATGCTGGTATATCCAGTGCATTGTTGGCACCACGGGACCAGAAGGCAGTGACTCCCCTGGACCCAACTTTCACTATCTTGTGTGTGTCTATTATTTCTCGACCTGCCAATTCGCCTGGGAACAACGAGAGAGCCCCGTTGCATTGCGGGCTGCTGGCCAGATCCCGCAATACGTATCCATTTGATAAAGGATTAATAACCAGATTATATAAGGAGCTCAAACAACTCCATAGGAAAAAGATCTAATAATCCACTTCAAAATGGGCAAAAGATTTGACTAGACATTTCTTAAAAGAAGACATACAAATGGCAAATAGGCATATGAAAAGGTGCCCAACATCATTGAAAACTCATTGATCATCAGAGAAATGAAAATCAAAATTGCAATGAGACGTCATCTCACCTCAGTTAAAATGGCTCATATCCAAAAGACAGGCAATGACAAATGCTGGTGAGGATGTGAAGAAGAAGAAACCCTTGTACCCTGTTGATGCACAAGTGAGTGCAAGCAGTATGGATAAAAGTTTGGAAGTTCCTCAAAAAGCTAAAACTTAAGCTATTATATGATCTAGTAGTCTCACTGCTGGGTTATATACCCAAAAGAAAGGAAATAAGTATATCAAAAAGATACCTGCACTCCTGTGTCTGTTGCAGCCCTCTTTACAATAGCTAAGATTTGGAAACAACCTAAGTGTTCATCAACAGATGAATGGATGAAGAAAAATGTGGAAAATACACACAATGGAGTACTATTCAGCTACTGAAAAGAATGAGATCCAGTCATTTGCAACAACATGAATGGAACTTGAGATCATTATGATAGGTAAAATAAGTCAGATACAGAAAGATAAATATCACATGTTCTCACTTATTTTGGGGATGTAAAAATCAAAGCATTTGAATTCATGTATGCAGAGACTAGACGGATAGTTACCAGAGGTAGGGAAGGGTTATGGGTGGGTGTGTAGATGGAGGTGGGGATGGTTGATGGGTATAAAATATAGAAAGAATAAATAAGTCCTACTATTTGGCAACACAATAGAGTGTCTATAGTCAGTAATAACTTAATCGTATATTTTAAAATAACTTACAGAATGTAATTAGATTGTTTGTAACTCAAAGGGTAAATTGTTGAGGGGATGGATACTCTACTCTCCATGAAGCGCTTATTTCACATTGCTTACCTGTATCAAAACATCTCATACACCATATATGTATATACACACACACACACACACGCACATACACACACACACAATGTACCTATAATTTAAAAAAAAATAGAGTTTTAAAGGTATAAAATTTATGTCTTTCAAATTTGCATAAAAAGCAGAATTCCTATAATTTTATTTTTAAAGATGAGAAATGCTACCTATACTAGCATCTTTTAGGTGATGACCAAATAGACATATTTACTTTCAATATTCTAAATATCATTTCCAAATTCACACCCTGTAAGAAAATCTGTAATGAAGGGAGTTTGTAGTAGCTGCATGGATTTGAATAAAATTGAATACTCTTAAAAATTAGGAAGAAAGTTCAGTTAGATGATAGTACTGCTTGTGTGTTGGAGGCAGGATGTGTCATTTGGACAGAAAACTTACTGGGGATAGGGGTGGGTTGCAGTTACCTCTAAAACTAACTTTAGGAACAGAATGGGAGATGCTTTCCAGAATGCTTTAGGAAAATATGCATGTCTTTGACAGTTTTGAAGGTAGGAGAGGATCACACTGAATAACGAATCAAGAGATAATTCAAGAAAGTGAGGAAAAGAGAAAAGCTGTCATAGATGTGAGGAGCAGACTAGAGGGTATAAAGGGTCTTTGATAGAGACATTTTTAGGTGAGGTTTCCAAGTGCTCAGAGAGAAGAGTGAGCTACATTAGATTGGTTTGGGGTCAGGAAGGAATTCATTCTCAACTCCTGGTTCTCAGAGAGTTATATTTTCAAATAAATCACTAACATGAAACATTAACAAAAGCAAATTACAAGTAAAAGAAAGTAAACTCTACAAATGTTGACAGAGTATAAATTTAAAGCAGCCTGCCACACCAGCACAAAACTCCTGGAAGGTTTCAAAACCATCTGTATCCTATTTTTGGTCCAATTCTACTTTGTGACACTTATTCTTCTTCAACATGCCCATTTATTTCAAGCACACCTTTAAGCTTGTCCAATGTGCAAAAAATCATGTTTATCTTTGCCAGGTTCATTAACTATCTATATGGGCACATAACGTAATAAATAGAAACTTGAAGCCAAGAAAGAACTTGAAAAAGGCTTTTGGAACATTTAATTCAGAATCCTAGAGTGAGAACCAGTGAAAAATTGCAGGACCTCAGAACAGCTTTCAGAAATCTAGTAAAATGTTAATATTCTTTACTGAGTTTCATTAGTAACTAAGAGTATAAACTAAATAGCTTGGTTTCCAGTGCCATTTATCTTTAAGTACCAAACTCTTAATTCTAATAACAGTGGATTAACTATGAATTTTTTTCATTGTTTTTATGTATACAATTGACTGTGTACATAACAGTGTTGTAATTTTTAATTAATACATTAAAATTTGATATGAACTATATTTTAGAAGGAAGTTAAAAAGTTACTTTGATCAAGTGTTTGTTTTCTAATAGCATACATGTATCTGACATTCATAAGAGCAGGTAAGCAAGACATATATTAGGTATAAAAAGCATAAATTTACTACCATTTTAAAGTTGCAGCCTGGCCCATCAACTGATAAAAACATGGTTTTAACTGCTGCAATTCATTCCTAAAACAAATGCTGTCATATTTAAATAGTGGATTTTCGCATCTGTCTCAAAGTGTCTAAATATTTTCTCTTTTCATCAATTTCTATGAAGGCTGACCTCTATCCCATTTTTTAAAATCAACAACCCATGACACCATGCTTGGAACAACGTAAATGCTCAAATGTTGGTTAAAATGACTTCACTACTTCATTTATCAAGTTAGTGCCACAGGTTATGACCTGGGCTTTCTATGGTGCTACAAATCTATCTCACTCCACTGTCCTTTACCTACTATGAAGGCTGCATTGATGGCTCCTAGCCTTACCAGCGATGACTGTAAATTGCAGTTATCACTTCCAATCTTTTTTGAATTTCCTCTCCAAAATACCAGCCACAGCTTTGTTCTCAGGTCCAATAGAGATAAAATATAAACGTTGCCAAATTACCTCAAGAATAGGGGCTGGCTTGTTATAGCTCTTGATATTCTGGTGAGCAGCATTTTACTTAGCACAAATGCAAATATTCAAATGCTGATATGTATCATTTTCTAAATAACTTACTATTTGAGAATATCGGCCTATAACTCTTTTGCAACATTAGACTGCTTTAAAAAAATCATAATTATAGCAGGTTTTAAGTTTTCACATATTTTATGTCAACAATTTGGATTCTGCTCTGAGATGTGGAATATTCAGACAATGGCCAGACCATAAATGAAACTGGAACTCTGACCTACAGCCTCTACAGCAACCAGTCCAGGAAGCCAAACCTCTGCAGCAGTTGGCCAGAGCAATTAGGATTTAGTTGATTACTTCCAGCTTTCCTAATTTTTGCCTCTGCTACCAACTCAGAAACTAAATAAATAAGCTCTCCAAACTACTTATATAAGATGTGATCGTAACTTGCCCACTTCCAAGTACCAAATGCCAACAACCTTCAATCAGAGCATACCAAACATATCTGAAGGCTTTCGTTTTTTTCACTATGACACTTTGTCACTCCTTCAGTTGCCTGAGCCTCTGACAAATGCAAATGATCCTTTCTGACACCCATCCTATGACAAGTTCAAAAAACAAGGCTCTTTTTGTTCTTTGGGGGGTTATTTTCATTTATTTTTACAGCCCTAAAGTGATCTATGTTTTGAATGTTCCAGGGCAGACTGAGAATTAAGATTGGCTTCTGCTTATTTTTCTTACGAGTTGAGGATTATCAAACAATTTTTTCTCCTTAATTTACTTTTTAAATATTTTCCCACATTATACTAATTGTTCTAAAAAATAGTAGTGCATTGCTTAATATGATCATCTTCATTGATTCAGTGATTTACGTAGTATTCTTGGAGGTTTAAGATTATTATGAAACAAAAAGTTATTGTTATTTCTGTTATTCTCCTAATCAATAGGGTAACTAAGTAGCACAATTTCTTCTAACCAAATATGATCCCTAAAAAGTATATAATAAACTTTTTGCCAATATTTTACAAATCATAGAATTGAACAAGAAAAATAGTGGATCAAAATTTGAGATAAATTACTTTCAAAAGATTCCTAAAATCAGTGATTTGAATAATTGGCAAATACCCATGATGCATATCTGATCTTAATTTGCAGATACTCCAGGAAAAGAAAATATAGACTGTGAAAATACAAGATTTATTTCTGTTTAAATCTACTCAAGAACTTAAGAACTTAAGTTTTATGTGATTGACTGTGGGCCCCTTTTTAATGCAGATTGAATGGTAGATCTATTAGGAGAGAAACTCAGCTCAATTAAGGAACATTTCCTCTGCTGAATGCTTCACCTTTATTTTCCCTCTCACATTCCTCCTTCCTCAGTACCTGTGCTGAACACTCATGAAATTGCTCCCAAGTTGAAGCTGAAGATTAAACCGCAAAGTTCAATAAGAATATGTAGCTATTAAAAATAGATTAATTAAGAAATCATGGCTGCTTTTGATTAAATGGCATGGGAAAGAAACACCTAAAACTGATTAAAATTGAATTTTTAAATTTTAACAAGCAAATAAATCATCCTGGGATGGGGGGTGGGTCTTGTTAAAAATACAGATTCTTAATCAGCATTTTTTTTTTTTTTTTGACAGAAAGTCTTCTTTTCTAACAAGCTTCCAGGTGATGCCAATGATTCAGATAGCATTTTGAGTATCAAGGGCCTGTAGATGTTCAATCTGGGGGTAATGGGCATACATGTAATTATGCCTTACACAGATCAGATATATGCTTTAAGAATAAAGTGAAAACTCAGGCTCTTCTACATTCGTGGAAATTCTTCTCATTACTCATAGCGCTGACTGAAAATTTGAGGAGAGCAATTATTTTAAACTGCTTATCTCAATATCTGGTAAACACTCAATACATGATAAATGTCTGCTATTATTGTGGCCCAGATAGTGAACAGAATCTTAATATCTAACATTAACTTTAAAGTTTAGCGTTAGATACTGTTGTGTGTTTTATATGCATTATTCAAAATAGAAACCTAACCTATTCTATTCCTAACGTTATTCTCATGGGTAGAAACATGAATCATTGGGAGGTGAGGTAACTTACCCAGAGCCCACAGGTAAACATTGGGGAAAAAAGGATTCAAATCCAAGCAATCTCACACTAAAGCCAATAAATCTTGAGCTCCTTCACAAAATGACATTGTCAAATTCACACAGAACAGAGTTCAGATTCACATAGAACAGAGTTCTTAATTATTATAAAGCTTTACTAAATAATGTCAAGGACACAGGCAATTAAAAGACTCAGACAAGGTAGAGAGATGCCAAGGGCTGCTCCCACGGTTCTTTTTGGGTTAGATAAGCTTCTCTGGTCCAGAATCCATGAGGTGTTTCAGTGAGGTGCACAGGATTACCTCACAGAAGTCTAGCTTGTCAAGTATTACACATCACTGTTTTATAGTCCAGAGAGTTATATTACCTATGTGATGTTTTCCAAGAGCCATGCTGGTAGACCTGAGTAGTCCTTAGCTGGGGACATCGAGCTAAGAATATTTAAGAGATAAAGTCTCTTCCTCCTGGGCAAACATCATTAGTCTATTTACCCAGAGGTCAAGTTAACAAGAATGGTAGCCCAGATGACCTGCTTATTCCCCACACAATGACTACCTCAAACTTTACACCCCACCCAACAGGCAGAGGGATGAGTGGACCAGTGGCCAGATGCTTTAACTTCCTTTATCCTTTAACTAATAGGCAAAAGTAGTTAGTATATCTGTTATAGACACAAACAGAGCCCCTGTAAACAATAATGATGATTAGAAAGTGAGAAACAATATTCAGATTTATGTATCTGGAAAACTCCCACTGAGAAAGACAGGAATTAGGCAGACGGACAACAATACAAAGAGGGAAATGCCAAAGTGCAGAGAAGGGCATATGATTCATCATGAGGAAAAGCAGGAACATATTTTGCAAAGAGCATATATTCCAAAGAGTTCAAAAGTGCAAGGCAGCAGGCAATAGCCAAGAAGGACACGGGGAAAAGAGACCAGAGGAAAACAATAAGTACCTTTTTGTTTTTTTAATTATTATTATACTTCAAGCTCTAGGGTACATGTGCACAACATGCAGGTTTGTTACATATGTATACATTATACATGTGCCATGTTGGTGTGCTACACCCATTAACTCGTCATTTACATTAGGTGTATCTCCTAATGCTATCCCTCCTCCCTTCACCCTCCCCACAATAGGACCCGGTGTGTGATGTTCCCCTTCTTGTGTCCAAGCGATCTCATTATTCAGTTCCCACCTATGAGTGAGAACATGTGGTGTTTGGTTTTCTGTTCTTGCAATAGTTTGCTGAGAATGATGGTTTCTATCTGCATCCATGTCCCTACAAAGGACATGAACTCATCCTTTTTTATGGCTGCATAGTATTCCATGATGTATATGTGCCACATTTTCTTAACCCAGTCTGTCACGGATGGACATTTGGGTTGATTCCAAGTCTTTGCTATTGCTAATAGTGCCGCAATAAACATATATGTGCATGTGTCTTTATAGCAGCATGATTTATAATCCTTTGGGTATATACCCAGTAATGGAATGGCTTCGTCAAATGGTATTTCTAGTTTTCGATCCTTGAGGAATCGCCAGACTGTCTTCCACAATGGTTGAACTAGTTTACAGTCCCACCAACAGTGTAAAAGTGTTCCTATTTCTCCACATCCTCTCCAGCACCTGTTGTTTCCTGACTTTTTAATGATTGTCATTCTAACTGGTGTGAGATGGTATCTCATTGTGGTTTTGATTCATGTTTCTCTGATGGAGAGTGATGATGAGCATTTTTTCATGTGTCTGTTGGCTGTATGAATGTCTTCTTTTGAGAAATGTCTGTTCATATCCTTTGCCCACTTTTCAATGGGGTTGTTTGTTTTTTTCTTGTAAATTTGTTTGAGTTCTTTGTAGGTTCCAGATATTAGCCCTTTGTCAGATGAGTAGACTGCAAAAATTTCTCCCATTCTGTAGGTTGCCTGTTCACTCTGATGGTAGTTTCTTTTGCTGTGCAGAAGCTCTTTAGTTTAATTAGATCCCATTTGTCAATTTTGGCTTTTGTTGCCATTGCTTTTGGTGTTTTAGACATGAAGTCCTTGCCCATGCCTGTGTCCTGAATGGTATTACTTAGGTTTTGTTCTAGAGTTTTTATGGTTTTAGGTCTAACATTTTTAAGTCTCTAATCCATCTTGAATTAATTTTCGTATGAGGAGTAAGGAAAGGATCCAGTTTCAGCTTTCTACTTATGGCTAGCCAGTTTTCCCAGCACCATTTATTAAATAGGGAATCCTTTCCCCATTTCTTGTTTTTGTCAGGTTTGTCAAAGATCAGACGGCTGTAGATGTGTGGTATTATTTCTGAGGGCTCTGTTTTGTTCCATTGGTCTCTGTTTTGGTACCAGTACCGTGCTGTTTTGGTTACTGTAGCCTTGTAGTATAGTTTGAAGTCAGGTAGCGTGATGCCTCCAGCTTTGTTCTTTTGACTTAGGATTGTCTTGGCAATGTGGGGTCTTTTTTGGTTCCATATGAATTTTAAAGTAGTTCTTTTTTCCAATTCTGTGAAGAAAGTCACTTGTGGCTTAATGGGGATGGCATTGAATTTATAAATTACCTTGGGCAGTATGGCCATTTTCACAATATTGATTCTTCCTATCCATGAGCATGGTATGTTCTTCCATTTGTTTGTGTCCTCTTTTATTTCACTGAGCAGTAGTTTGTAGTTCTCCTTGAAGAGGTCATTTACATCCCTTATAAGTTGGATTCCTAGGTATTTTATTCTCTTTGAAGCAATTGTGAATGGGAGTTCATTCATGATTTGGCTCTCTGTTTGTCTGTTATTGGTGTATAAGAATGCTTGTGATTTTTGCACATTGATTTTGTATCCTGAGACTTTGCTAAAGTTGCTTATCAGCTTAAGGAGATTTTGGGCTGAGACAATGGGGTTTTCTAAATATACAGTCTTGTCATCTGCAAACAGGGACAATTTGACTTCTACTTTTCCTAATTGAATACCCTTTATTTCTTTCTCTTGCCTGATTGCTCTAGCCAGAACTTCCAACACTATGTTGAATAGGAGTGGTGGAAGAAGGTATCCCTGTCTTGTGCCAGTTTTCAAAGGGAATGTTTCAAGTTTTTGCCCATTCAGTGTGATATCGGCTGTGGGCTTGCCATAAATAGCTCTTACCATTTTGAGATATGTTCCATCAATACTGAATTTATTGAGAGTTTTTAGCATGAAGGGCTGTTGAATTTTGTTAAAGGCCTTTTCTGCGTCTATTAAGATAATCATGTGGTTTTTGTCTTTAGTTCTGTTTATATGCTGGATTATGTTTATTGATTTGCGAATGTTGAACCAGCCCTGCATCCCAGGGATGAAGCCCACTTGATCATGGTGGATAAGCTTTTTGGTGTGCTGTTGGATCCGGTTTGCCAGTATTTTTTTGAGGACTTTTGCATGGATGTTCATCAGAGATATTGGTCTAAAATTATCTTTTTTTGTTGTGTCTCTCCCAGGCTTTGGTATCAGGATGATGTTGGTCTCATAAAATGAGTTAGGGAGGATTCCCTCTTTTTCTATTGATTGGAATAGTTTCAGAAAGAATGGTACCAGTTCCTCCTTGTACCTCTGGTAGAATTCGGCTGTGAATCCGTCTGGTCCTGGACTTTTTTTGGTTGGTAGGCTATTAATTATTGCCTCAATTTCAGAGCCTGCTATTGGTCTATTCAGGGATTCAACTTCTTCCTGGTTTAGTCTGGGGAGAGTATAAGTGTCCAGGAAATTATCCATTTCTTCTAGGTTTTCTAGTTTATTTGCTTAGATGTGTTTATACAATTCTCTGATGTTAGTTTGTATATCTTTAGGGTCAGTGATATTATCCCCTTTATCATTTTTTATTGCATCTATTTGATTCTTCTCTCTTTTTTCTTTACTAGTCTCGCTAGCAGTCTATCAATTTTGTTGATCATTTCAAAAAACCAGCTCCTGGATTCATTGATTTTTTGGAAGGTTTTTTGTGTCTCTATCTCCTTCAATTCTACTCTGATCTTAGTTATTTCTTGCCTTCTGCTAGCTTTTGAATGTGTTTGCTCTTGCTTCTCTAGTTTTTTTAATTGTGATATTAGGGCATCAATTTTAGATCTTTCCTGCTTTCTTTTGTGGGCATTTAGTGCTATAAGTTTCCCTCTACACACTACTTTAAATGTGTCCCAGAGATTCTGCTATGTTTTATCTTTGTTCTCATTGGTTTCAAAGAACATCTTTATTTCTGCCTTTGTTTCATACTGAAGGCAGAAATAAAGATGTTCTTTGAAACCAATGAGAACAAAGATACAACATACCAGATGGCCGAATAGGAAGAGCTCCAGCCTCCAGCCCCCAGTGTGAGCGACACAGAAGATGGGTGATTTCTGCATTTTCAACTGAGGTACTGGGTTAATCTCACTGGGACTTGTTGGACAGTCAGTGCTGGTCAGCGGATGCAGCCTGACCAGCAAGAGCTGAAGCAGGGCGAGGCATCGCCTCACCTGGGAAGTGTAAGGGGGAAGGGAATTCCTTTTCCTAGCCAAGGGAAACTGAGACACACAACACCTGAAAATTGGGTAACTCCCACCCTAATACTGCACTTTACCAAGGGTCTTAGCAAATGGCACACCAGGAGATTATATCCCACGCCTGGCCTGGAGGTTCCAATGCCCACGGAGCCTCCCTCATTGCTAGCACAGCAGTCTGACATCTAACTGCAAGGCAACAGCGAGGCTGTGGGAGGGGTGCCCGCCATTGCTGAGGCTTAAGTAGTAAACACAGCTGCTGGGAAGCTCGAACTGGGTGGAGCCCCACCGCAGCTCAAGGAGGCCTGCCTGCCTCTGTAGACTCCACCTCTGGGGACAGGGCATATCTAAACAGAAAGCAGTGGAAACCTCTGCAGATGTAAATGTCCCTGTCTGACAGCTTTGAGGAGAGCAATGGTTCTCCCACCACGGAGATTGAGATCTGAGAACAGACAAACTGCCTGCTCAAGTGGGTCCCTGACCCCTGAGTAGCCTAACTGGGAGACATCCCCCACTAGGTGCAGACCAACACCTCACACCTCACACGGTTGGGTACATCTCTGAGACGAAGCTTCCAGAGCAAGAATCACACAGCAACACTCACTGTTCAGCAATATTCTATCTTCTGCAGACTTTGCTGCTGATACCCAGGCAAACAGTGTCTGGAGTGGACCTCAAACAAACTCTTAACAGACCTGCAGCTGAGGGTCCTGACTGTTAGAAGGAAAACTAACAAACAGAAAGGACACCCACACCAAAACCCCATCAGTATGTCACCATCATCAAAGACCAAAGGCAGATAAAACCACAAAGATGGGGAAAAAGCAGTGCAGAAAAGCTGGAAATTCAAAAAATCAGAGGGCATCTCACTCTCCAAAGAAACACAGCTCATCACCAGCAATGGAACAAAGCTGGACAGAGAATGACTTTGACGAGTTGAGAGATGAAAGTTTCAGTTGATCAAACTTTTCAGAGCTAAAGGAGGAACTACGTACCCAGCACAAAGAAACTAAAAACCTTGAAAAAAAAAATGGATGAATGGATAACTAGAATAATCAATGCAGAGAAGACCATAAAAGAACTGACAGAGAAGAAAACCATGACAAGAGAACTACGTGACAAATGCACAAGCCTCAGGAACTGACTCAATCAACTGGAAGAAAGAGTACCAGTGATTGAAGAGCAAATGAATGAAATGAAGCGAGAAGAGAAGTGTAGAGAAAAAAGAGTAAAGAGAAATGAACAAAGCCTCCAAGAAATATGGGATTATGTGAAAAGATCAAATCTACATCTTATTGGTGTGCCTGAAAGTGAGGGGGAAAATGGAACCAAGTTGGAAAACACTCTGCAGGATATCATCCAGGAGAACTTCCCCAACCTAGTAAGGCAGGCCAACATTTGAATTCAGGAAATACAGAGAATGCCACAAAAATACTCCTCGAGAAGAGCAATTCCAAGACACATAATTGCCAGATTCACCAAAGTTGAAATGAAGGAAAAAATGTTAAGGGCAGCCAGAGAGAAAGGTCGGGTTACCCATAAAAGGGAAGCCCATCAGACTAACAGCCGATCTCTTGGCAGAAACTCTACAAGCCAGAAGAGAGTGGGGGCCAATATTCAACATTCCTAAAGAAAAGTATTTTCAACCCAGAATTTCATATCCAGCCAAACTAAATTTCATAAGTGAAGGAGGAATAAAATCCTTTACAGACAAGCAAATGCTTAGAGATTTTGTCACCACCAGGCCTGCCCTACAAGAGATCCTGAAGGAAGCACTAAACATGGAAAGGAACAACAGTACCAGCCATTGCAAAAACATGCCACAATGTAAAGTCCATCGATACTAGGAAGAAACTGCATCAACTAACGAGCAAAATAACCAGCTAATATCATAATGACAGGATCAAGTTCACACATAACAATATTAACCTGGAATGTAAATGGACTAATTGGTCCAATTAAAAGACACAGAATGGCAAATTGGATAAAGAGTCAAAACCCATCAGTTTGCTGTATTCAGGAGCCCCATCTCATATGCAGAGACACACATAGGCTCAAAATAAAGGGATGGAGGAAGATCTACCAAGCAAATGAAGAACAAAAAAAGCAGGGGTTGCAATCCTAGTCTCTGATAAAACAGACTTAAACAATCAAAGACCAAAAGAGACAAAAAAGGGCATTACATAATGGTAAAAGGATCAATTCAACAGGAAGAGCTAACTATCCTAAATATATATGCACCCAATACAGGAGCACCCAGATTCATAAAGCAAGTCCTTAGAGACTTACGAAGAGACTTAGACTCCCATACAATAATAATGGGAGACTTTAACACTCCACTGTCAACATTAGACAGATCAACGAGACAGAAAGTTAACAAGGATATCCAGGAATAGAACTCAACTTTGCACCAAGTGGACCTAATAGACATCTACAGAACTCTCCACCCCAAATCAACAGAATATACATTCTTCTCAGCACCACATCACACTTATTCCAAAATTGACCACATAGTTGGAAGTAAAGCACTCCTCAGGAAATGTAAAAGAACAGAAATTATAACAAACTGTCTTCTCAGACCACAGTGCAATCAAACTAGAACTCAGGACTAAAAAACTCAATCAGAACTGCTCAATTACATGGAAACTGAACAACCTGCTCCTGAATGACTACTGGGTACATAAGTACCTTTATAATAATATGAAAACTGCAGCAACTCTTTGGGCCAGGCCCAGGCTTTCTAAATGATTTCTGATGAAAACAGTGGCTAATCCGTGTGTGCTTCACCTGGCTCTTGCAGGTGGAAAGAGATAACTGGTAGTAACTGTCTAGAAGCAACATGCCCAACCCAGGGAAAGGAGCAGCTCCAGGCCAGCAGATTAGCCTGACAGATCTGGGAGAAGGATAAATTGGGGCCATTCCTGAGCTTAATCAAAGTTGCATAATTGTCAAAGGAAAACCAATCTCATAATTTCATTCTGATTAACTATTTCATTTCTACATTCTAATTCTGTTGAAAATTTTGGCTGAAATAGTAAATTCTGGTTCATTATCGCTTCATTTTACCTAAAGTGCTTTTCTGAATGCTCATTTGCCAGAGAGGAATTGTGCAGACATCCAGGATAAAACCCTTGAGTTGAAGAACACAGCATGTCAAGAAATTACTCTCTTATGTGGTGATTAATATAAATTTAAGACTTTTGGCTGAATCAGCACATTTGAAATAACACTCTGCACTTTCAAAGATGCACAACACTTCTGTTTATCATGTTTGTTCTGATATGTTGAGAAAGGAATGAGGTGCAATTGATTTTAAAAGCTAAGTTTGTCCGGAGATTTGTCAGGAACCAGCACCAAGGGAGATAACATTATGTCTTGAGATTGAAGAAGAATAAGCTCAAAGAATTGCACAAATATGTTTTTTTTAAATGTGTAGATTAATAAGAATCGTTTAAAAAATGGTGACAAAGTTTTCATTCAAAAGACCTCTCATAAAATGCAGTAGCAAATCTCATCATAAAGTGTGCAGAATTCTGTTGCCTTCACCATGTTGTCACCTCTAATATTACTGGGTGATGGATGAAAAAACATTCACGTTTGCTATTGATTTAGGACTCTGAGCTGTTTTCCAAGTCATTCAGCATTTTGTGATAGATTATATCTAAAGTTCCCCCAAATAGTTTGTTTGTTTTATTGTCCTTTTTAGGCGACCACCTATCAGATATTTGAAGAGCTCCTACTCTAGTAAATGAGATTGACATTGCTTGCCTCAAACAATCAATTTTATAATTTTGATTGTTGAAAATTTCTAAAAGTACTGAGTTCTTGTTGTGGATCAACCATGTCTTTTCCTGTGACTTTATGTAAGACAATTCTGTGTGTGTCATTTTCCTGTGCTCTAAAAAAGGCCACAATTTCTTGTCCCGCAAATCTTACAAATGTTCGAAGCACAAAAATGTGTCTGATTGAAAAAAAAAAAATCATTGAAAAACTTAAAAGCAATCTGAACATTAAACTTTTATAGTTATGAAAATTATGTTTGGTCCATGATTATTTTTTGTTATCTGGGCAGTTTTACTAATGACAGCCTGCTCTACTTTAACTTCAGCTTAGCTATGTCACTAAGCCAAAGGAACATGATCAGTACTTCATAGAAACTGTATGTGTGCTCAAATTCCTGTGATACAAAAACAGTATCAGGCAAAAATGAGATAGTCTATGAGTCAGGGGTAGAGATGTCCAAGACCATGAGAACACATCTCTTGCATTATTAGCATGACATGGATGTGAGACTTAGAGTCAAAGGAGATCATTTTGGAGCTTTAAGATGTGACTTCCCCACTAGATTTCAGACTTGCATGGAGCTGGAAGTCCCTTTGTTTTGTCCAGTTTCTCCCATTTGGAATGGGTGTATTTACCCAATGCCTGTATTCCCATTGCATTTGGGAAGTAATTAACTTGCTTTTGATTTTACAGGCTCCTAGGTGGAAGGGACTTGCTTTCTCTGAGATGAAACTTTGGACTGTAGACTTTTGAGTTAATGCTGAAATTAGTTAAGATTTTGGAGGACTGTTGGGAAGGCATATTGTGTTTTGAAATGTGAGTACATGAGATTTGGAAGGGGCCGGGGTGAAATGATATGTTTGACTGTGTCCCCATCCAAATCTCATCTTGAATTGTAGCTCCCGTAATTCCCACATACCATGGGAGGGACCCAGTTGGTGGTAATTGAATCATGGGGGTGTGTTTTTTCCTGTAATGTTCTCATGATAGTGAATAAGTCTCATGAGATCTAATGGTTTTATAAAAGATAGTTCCCCTGCACACGCTGTCTTGCCTGCTTTCATGTCAGAGGTGCCTTTGCTCCTCTTTCACCCTCCACCATGATTGTGAGGCCTCTCCAGCCATGAGGAGCTGTGAGTCTATTAAATGTCTTTCTCTTTATAAATTACCCAGTCTTGTGTATGTCTTTATTAGCAGTGTGAAAACAAACTAATACAGTAGCCTAGGCTGGAGTGCAGTGGCATGATCTCTGCTCACTGTGGCCTCTGCCTCCCAGGTTCAAGCGATTCTCATACCTCTGCCTCCTGAGTAGCTATGATTATAGACATGTGCCACCACACCCAGTTAATTTTTGTATTTTTAGTAGAGATGGGGTTTCACCATGTTGGCAAGGCCCCACCTCAGGTGATCTGCCCACCTTGGCCTCCCAAAGTGCTGGGATTACAAGTATAAGCCACTGCATCCAGGCTGAAAAAAACTTTATGGCAACAAATTATGCAACTTTGAAAAAGTGGACATATGCCTAAAAAAACACAGAAAATACCCTACTGACTCAGGAAGTATTAGAAAATCTTAAAGATTTCTAAACATAAATGAATGAAATTAACAAGTAAACATCTTTTCACAAATAAAATTTCATTCCCAGATTTCTTCACGGATAAATTCCATCAAATGTTTAAGGAATAAATACCATTATTAGATGAAGAATTGCAGATAATAGAGGAAATTATCTGATTTGGCTAATGTTGCTTTGATACTTAAGCCAGATAATGAATGCATAAAAAATCTATAGACCAATGTCTCTTATAAACCTACATGCAAAAATCCATAAGATAATATTGGGAAACTAAATTCAGTGACACATAAAATAATTTACACACCATGGCCAAAAGGAATATATCTCAGGAATAAAAAACTAGCTTTAACATTTGAAAATCGGTTAATGTATTATGCCATATTAACTGAATAAGGAATAACTACATGATTGTATCAATAAATACACAAAAATAATTTGATAAATTTTAAAATCCTTTGATAAAAATTGTCATCAAACTACTAATAGAGGAAAATACCTTTAACCTGATCAAAGGAATCTAGAAAAAATTATTTAGCTAACATCATATTTAAAAAGAAATAAAAAGCAAAGAATAAAAAAGAAAGCTATAATTAAACAATAAAGAAGGAAAGAAAGAAGAAACAGCTTGAAAATAATTGCAATTATGCTTTAAAAGTCTGTTTCCTAGTCTATTGTGTCTCATAAGAATTTTCTTACCCTGAATAAAATAAATTATAATGCATTCCTATTTATATAATAAGCAAATAATGAGGGAGTATTTAGAGTTAACAGATAACTTCTTAACAATTTTGATTACAAAATATCTGCACATAGATTTTATGATTCAGAAAATGGGCAGAAGTGAGTTATCTGTTTGGTGTTTGTTTTGTCATTCATTCAATCATTGATTTACTCTAAAATCTTCATTCAATGACTATGACAGTTCAGCCACTATGCTACTTTGGTTAGTGTTGGTGACACAAAAGGAAATTTAGTAATTGTTCTTAACTTTGATTGTTCACAAACTATGAGGAAATAAAAGGAGAGAAGAAGGGAAGTCAAAAGAAGGAAAAGAAGCATAAGGGAATAAAAGGAAAGAAAAACATAAAAAATATTGACAACTTACTACATTCCAAGTTCTATATGCTGTACATTCACACACTTTATTTAACTTAATTTGACTTAATTCCCACTATCTTCCTATAAATTGCCTTATTTTTTTTTTAATTTTAGACTTGTAGAAACAGTCTCAGAGAGATTATGAAATGAGCCCTTAGTTATTCAGCTGGTAAGAGACAGATGCTTCCACTCTTTGCAAGAATAAAGGCAGATTTCCCAGGCATAAAAGGTGCCCTGTAAATATAGAAAGAACCTGCCAAATGCTGTGTTTATTAATACAAAGCTTGTGTAGAAGTGTTGTGGAGGTACAGAGAACAAAGCCTCTAATTCTGCATCAGGACCCAGTGGAGGGATGCTCTGTAAGAACGTAGAGAAGGATGCCCTTATCACCAGGATCAGCTGGAGCTTACCAAGAGCACAACAGAGAATTAGTCTCAACAGATACTTTTTCCATACTAAGAGGAAGTACTATGTTAGATACTGAGAAGGAAGTGGGGGAAAAGACATATATGGTTCTTGCCCTTATGGAGTTTGGAAGTCATAGTGTATCATTTTTTTAAACTTTTATTTTAATTTCAGGAATACATGTATTTTTTTTTTTTTTTACATAAGTAAACGTGTGTTATGAGGGTTTACTGTACAGATTATTTCATCATCCAGGTAATAAGCCTAGCACTCAGTTATTTTTCCTGATCCCTTCCCTCCTCCCACCTTCCACCCTCTGATAGACCCCAGTGTGTGTTATTCCTCTCTATGTGCCCATGGGTTCTCATCATTTAGCTCCCACCTATAAGTGAGAACATGTGGCATTTTATTTTCTGTTTCTGAATTAGTTTGCTAACGATAATGCCTCCTGCTCCATTTATGACCCTGAAAAGGACATAATCTTATTCTTTTTATGGCTGCATTGTATTTCATGGTGTATATGCAACACATTTTCTTTATCTAGCCTATCATTGATTGGGTCTCACTTTGTCACCTAGGTTGGAATGCAGTGGCTCAATCTCAGCTTACTACAACCACCATCTCCCAGGCTCAAGTGATCCTCCAACCTCAGTCTCTTGAGTAGCTGAGACCATAGGCATGGGCCACCATGCCCAGCTAATTTTTCATATTTTGGTAGAGACAGAGTTTCACCATGGTGCCTAGGCTGGTCTTGAATGCCTGACCTCACATGATCTGCTCGCCTCGGCCTCCCAAAATGCTGGGATTACAGGCATGAGCTGCATAGTTTCTTTTAGTCTATAATTATGATAACTGGTACCAAAAAAAGTGAAAAAAAATAGTTTGTGTAAGACACTCTTGAGGTATGTGGCTTTAATCCAATTTAAGGGGATTAGGAAAATTTTTGTGACAGAAACAAAACTTGCCTTAGTCTTCAGGGATTAACAAGAATTAGTCAAGGGAGAGAGGACCTGAAGTGTAAAAAGGATATTCCAGGCCAAAAGAAGAGCAAGTGGAAAGTCAGGGCAGAAACAGAGATAAAAATATAATAAACATTTAGAATGAAACCCATATCAACTCTCTCTCTCTCTATATATATATATAACACACATAATATATAATATATAACATATATTATATATATTATATATATATAACAGACATATTTGAACCATAATACTCTACAATAATGGGTGCTATGTAATGTGGTAGTTGCTCTAAAATCATTTCATTTCTAACACAATCCTTTGAAGAAAATATGCTATGTTAGTATTCGTGATTTCTGAGGAATTCTAATTATCTTCCACATTATGTAGGGCTCAGTATCAAATTGAAGAAACAATCTTACATATCAAGAGAGAAAATTAATTTAAAAAAAAGGTTGGGGAAAACAAGAGCAGTAGTGTTAATAGTGACAAACTAAAATTATAAATAATATTTTTCTTCTACCTAAATAATCATTGGAGATTTCGTTATTTACTAAAAAATATTCAATACTTGAGGCAAATACATATGGACGCTCATTGACTTTGCAATCTAATCTAACCTCTTAATACCTTGTTTTTGTTTTGTTTTTAATCTATTTAATGAGTGTAGGTTTTACCTACCTCAAAAAGTTATTCTATGTGAAATACAATGTTTAATTTCTGCTGCCATTTTCCTACCATAGAGCCTCATCATTCCAATCCTGGAAAACTGCAAAGACCTTCCTTTTTGATATATATTCTTTGTCCTTCTAATTTAAACTATAATATTAGAAAACTTCCTAAATATTTATCTTAGCAACTTATTTTATATTTCAAAATCCTATATTGGATTTCCTTTGTGAGTAGAGTTATGCTTACATAGTTCTTTCTATATTTCAGTCTGTCTCTTTGTATCCAGGGAACCACTGTTCCACACCCAACCAGAGGTCTTTTTATCAGCTAAAGTTTTTCATCACACTACTGAGAACATACCATCAACATGACTGTACTCACCAAAACACTGGCCTTGTCCTTATCATCATATAAACCCTATCCATTCTTCAATATACAACTCCAGTCAACCTTTTTATAACCTTCATGACAGTTTTTGAAAACTACTACAATCCACATTAATCTATACTTTCTATGAAGGCCAAGACTATTGATTAATACATTTGATTAAATTAACTTAAATAACAGTTTCTTTTGATTTCCTGTGCTCTACCCTCAGTAAATTTTAAGCTCCTTAAAGGCAAAGTCATATCATGCTTTTCTTCTAAATCATCTGCAATTGCAACTGCTGATCATTTATCAAATCAGTAAATATTCAGAGAATTATATGAAGCAAAATAGTTTTGTGCTAGAGTAAGTTAGGAAACATGATACTATGACCTTCTCTCTGGAATGGATCATACCAGTTCTGTAGGCTCAAAGGAAGACAAGAGTCTAGCTATCATAACCAAGTCTTTTCTTTCAATGGCTAAAAGTGTTGCTTTAATTTCCTGTGTTATTAGTATTCAGAGTAAACTAATGTTCAGGATTTGTGATTTTTTAAAGAAGTACAAACCTTGATCAAAAACAGTTGAGATATTTTTAAAATATCTCCTCTATCAAGAAGGCAAACCATAAATTAAAAATATAGAAAATGTTCCATAAATTTTGCTCTTTATGACAAGCTCAAATTTTTCAAAACAGCTGAATAAAAAAAGGTTGTTTTCCTCTCCAGACCTGCTGCATGCCACAGTACTATCTGTGAAAGAAGTGTCCCACAGAATTTTACTTGCCATGGCAAATGAAAGAAATTTTGCTCTTGTCATCATCTGACTTAGGGAGTTTAATCAAATACTCTGAACTAGCCTTTAGAATATCTTACATGTTTCCTTCAAAAAGAATGTGAATAGAAGTATAACAATCACTATATCGTGTCATATCATACACTATTATAGCAATTATTAAATTCTGATAAGATTACCCCCTGGCAAAGGAAAACCAATATAAATTTCAAGACGCATATATTCAGAGTCTGACTTTAAAAAACATAGAGGAAAAGCCCCATGACATTGATCTAGGTAATTAGTTTTTGAATACGACCCTAAAAACACAGAGAAGAAAACCAAAAATAGGCAAATAGGATTATGTCAAACACAAAACTTCTGCAAAGCAAAGGAAACAACTAACAGAGTGAAGAAATAATACATGGATTGGGGAAAAACATTTGCAAACCATATATCTAATAAGAAACTAATATCAAAAATATATAAAAATCTCAATTCAATAAAAAAATCCTGATTTTAAAATAGGCAAAGGGCCTAAACTGATATTTCTTAAAAGAAGACATATATATAGTCAACTGCTATATGATAAAATACTCAACATCAGTAATCATCAGGGAAGTGCTAACTAACACTACAATGAGATACCACCTCAGACTTGTGGGAGTGATTATTATTAAAAAAAAAAAAAAAAAAAGCAAACACCAGAATATGTCAATTATTGTCAAGAACATAGAGAAAAAGGAACCTTTACACACTGTTGATCATGTAAATTGGTACAACCATTATAGAAAACAATATGAAGTTTCCTCTAAAAAACTAAAAATAGAATTGCTATATAAACTAGCAATTCCACTTCCGGATATGTATGCAAAGGAATTCAAATCAGTATGTTACAAAGTTATTTGCCCTCCTATGTTTTTGAGATGTAATTCACAATAGGCAAGAGATGGAAGCAAACTAAGTTCTATCAATAGATGAGTGGATAAAGAAAATATGGTATACATGCACAATAGAATACTACACAGCCTTATAAAAGAAGAAAATTGATTATTTCTGGAAACACAGATGAATCTGGAGGACATTATGCTAAGTGAAATAAGCTAGACAAAGACAAGTACTGTAAAATCTCACTTGTATGTGAAATCTAAAAATGTCAAACTCATAGAAGCAGGGCATAGAATGGTTGTGACCAGAGGATGAAGGGGAAAGGTTGAAGAAAGAGGAGATGTTGGTAAAAGGGTACAAAGTTTCAGTTAGAGAGGAGGTATGTTTTAGTGACCTACTGCATAGCATGGTGACTATAGTTAATAATAATGTATTGTGTATTTCAAAGTTGGTTAAAATTTGACTTTAAATGTTCTCATCACAAAATAATAGTAAGTATGTGAGGTGGTGGACATGTTCATAAGCTTGATTTAATTATCGCACAATGTGTAAATATATCAAGACATTACATCGTGCCCCATAAATATACACAATTAATATTTGTTAATTAAAATAAAATCTATAACAGAGGTTTATTGTTGACTTTTTATTTTTCTAAAACCACAAATTGGCTTTATCTGTTACCTTATTTAATTTAATCTTTCCATGGAAACTGGTAGGTGGGCATGATTACATCAACTGTTTTTTCTTTTTTCTTTTTTTTTTTTTTTGAGACAGAGTCTCGCTCTGTTGCCCAGGCTGGACTGCAGTGGTGCAACCTCAGCTCCGTGAAACCTCTGCCTCTCAGGTTCGAGCGATTATATTTTTAGACTATTAACTGAAATTTAGATTCGATGTGAAATTTGTCCAAACTCATGATATTGGAGAAAAGACTCAAACACAGATCCTCTGCCCCAAGTATATTCTTTTTATTATACCAGTTGATAACAAACAATTATTATTACAATTACATCATTTCATATACTTATTATAAATTAATAACATCCAGTATCATATTTAATCTTACTAACTACACACATTTCTTAAACTTACGGAATTCAATATACTGTATTTGAAACAAACATGAGCTGGGAAGTGTTTCTTCTTTGACACACCTGATTTTCATTAAAATCTTCCCCAAAGTGTGTTGGTTACAAAAACACTTAATCGTAACCGGACACACATATTTGGTATTTTTATTATAGTATTTCTTTTCTTTTATGGTGGCAGAACTTTCATTAGCATTCCCTATAGCTCACAAATATATAATCTAAAAATATCAGAACTTTGTCAGTAGAAGTATTTAAAGGAATTTTAGGGTCTCTAATATTTTTTAAAAATTGGACTACAAAACATACATACATTTCTTTATTTTACAAACTGAAATTCTAATGGCTTGTATATAGACTAGTAAGAAAAAGAGATGTGATTTGTTTCAGCATGGAAATTATACACTACTCTCTTATGATTAATGTTGACTTGTCTCCTTGGTGATTTTGAACTATTTTTTATGAGTTTGGTTTTAAAACTGAGATCACAACCTTTGTAGGGCTAAATCCTCCAACACTGTCCATTATAAGTAAAGTCCAAATCACATGCGTTTTTGTACTTGAATGTTCTACAAAAACACTCAGAATTTTATTATGCTTTCATTTCTTATAAGGATCAGCAGATGTACTGATGCTATGGGAGGGAATTTTAGGTTCATCTGCACCAAGGATTCATATCACGACTTACAAATTAAGACTAGAACACAGTGGAAACAACAAGTTTATGAGTTTGGGTGCAAAAATAGATAAGACGTGCAAAACAATGTGATTCTGTTTTGAAGGAGCAAATGGTAGGAAGATGTAACCATTTCAGAAGTATAGTGAATTTAATGGTGCCCCCCCAAAAAAAATTTTTCTTTGGAAACTGCGAACATGATCTTACTTGGTAAAAAGGGCTTAAAGGATGTAATTAAATTAATAATCTTAATATTCCATTAGCCACTCTTCATTATTTATGCTTACATGGGAAACAAGTACATTTGAAGGTAATAACCATACTAATAAATATTGTATGTATTATCATAAATAATAATTCTGCTATACTGCAATAGACTGAAAGTGTGTGTCCGCCAACCCTAATCCCAATGTGATAGTATTTGAAAGTGGAGCCTTTGGGAGGTAATTAGGTAATGAGAGTGGAGCCGTCCTTGATAGAATTAGTGCTCTTCTAAGAAGAGGCCAGAGACCTAATGAGCTCTCTTTCTGCCATGAGATGATACAATGGGAAGTCAGCAGTCAGCAACCTAGAAATGGCCCCCCATCAACCAACCATACAAGGACTCTGATATCACACTTACAGACTCCAGAACTGTGAGAAATAAATTCCTATTGTTTATAAGCCACCCTGTCTATGCCATTTTGTTATAGGAGACTGAACTAAGACCTTCCCTGATCTCATTTAATGCTCACGGTAACTGACAAGCCAATATGGTTATCACTTCTTCACAACAGAGGAAATTGAGGAAAAGATATAATGACTGCCTAAGGCCATACAACTGGAAAAGGTAAAAAAATCAGGATTTGAATGTTGGTGTATGTTTTTCCGTGGTCTGGGCTGTTAACTATTTCACACTGCTGCTTGAAGAAATAACATATAATTAAAGACTAACTACCAATTCCCAATAAGTAATACATTTTACTAATGTGTCCATTTATCAGTTGATATCCAGAATTCCACAAACATCACAAGTGATGAGTACTTTTAAATGTAGCAGGATAAACCTGGTTTGATCTAAATTATAAATTATTAGCCAAATGGAACATAACTGAAATTTAATAAGACACTTTGGACTTGATGTTCAGTATACCCATTAGTTATTATTACACAGATCATATGGAGTGTATATATTTTCAAAACAGCAAAGGTATTTCTTTGATGATTTTCAATAGATTTTTATGAAACATTTTATTGTGCTAAATAAATGAAGCACTCTCTCTGTGGTCTTTCTTTTTGCATATACATATTCTTTTCTTTATGATTTTGAGTTTTTGCAAAAATGGCATACAAACAGATGGTGGGTTTTGAAACTTTTGCCTCATGCAGTAAATGTACCTTTGTCCAGATGGACATCAGGCTTCAGTGCCAATATTGTACCTTTAACATATGGACAAGAACATTTATGGCAGAACACACTATGTTCAGCTTTGTACTTCAGCACAGATAATGTTTGATTAATTGTTATCCATCATTAGTTTCTGTGGTCAGGGAATCAGGGAGCAAAAGATGGTTAAATAAAATATCAGAAACACTATCTTCAAGTCATTTAACTATGTGAATTTAGCAAAATCTTTCTTACCACATTATAAATTTCAGTTCTATGAATGTGGTTTTTAAAAGTTTTATTTATATAAAAGTTATATAGGCTGGGCACAGTGGCTCACGCCTGCAATCCCAGCACTTTTGGAGGCCAAGGCAGGCAGACCACGAGGTCAAGAGATCAAGACCATCCTGGCCAACATTGTGAAACCCTATCTCTACTAAAAATATAAAAATTAGCTGGGCTTGGTCGCGTGCACCTTTAATTCTAGCTACTTGGGAGGTTGAGTCAGGAGAATGGCTTGGACCTGGAAGGAGTTTGCAGTAAGCTGAGATGGCACCACTGCACTCCAGCATGGCAACAGAGTGAGACTTCGTCTCAAAAAAAAAAAAAAAAAAAAAGTAATATATATTTTTTTAAAGTTAAAGTTATATATATATAGTTTACCAATTAGAAGTCAACCTTTTTAGAGAGATCCACAAGTTTTGCCAGGTAATATCATCATATAACCACCATCAAAATAAAGATACAGAACATTTCCATTACCCAAAATAGTTTGCTTATGTCATTTGTTAATATAGTGAATTACATTTTTTTTTTCAAATTTTAGACCAATGTGCTTTTAGGGGATAAATCACACCTGGTCTTGAGATATTGGACTTTCTCTATAGCACTGTGCTGAATTTAATTTACTGAAATATTTAGAATTTCTGCATCTATGGTCATACAGGGATTACTCTGTAGTAGCCTTTTTATGCAATGTCTTTGTCTTATTTCAGGATCAGCCAATGAGGCCTCATAGAATAAATTGAAGAATGTCACATAACTTTTTAATTTGTGGCAAAGGTTCATGGGAAAATGGCATTTTCTCCCTTAAAAACATTTGTAGTATTCACCAGAAAAAAGTTTCTGATTATACGTACTATGTCTTTAAGAAATAAAAGACTATTTGAATTATCTATTTATGTGTTGGCTTTGACAATTTGTTTCTTTTGTGAAAGGAAATTAGATGTGGGGACCCCAAACTTATTTAGCCAAAGGGAAAAGTCAAGCTGGGAACTGAGTCATGCAAACCTGCCTCCACCATTTGGTTCCTAAATAAAATGGTTAGGAGATTAAAAGCTAACCACCTTCCCGATTTTTTGCCAACAAAGAAATTCCCAGTGAGCTGTTAAAACTTAGCTGTTAAAACTTCTCCATGACAAGGCTAATTGATAGTTTATCTTTACAGGTGCAGTAACCCAGCCTGCCAGATACAAATGCATATCATATTGTTCCCCTACCCCATTTTGTCTGTATTATCTTATGTAAAATGCAGATTCCCCACATTTTTCCTTTGCTCCTTTTGTTTGAGTGAAAACTGTGGGCTTCTCAATATCCCGCCATTTCCCTTTTAAATTTGGAGTCCTCAAAATCATCTTCAGAAAAAGGCATAGACCCATCTCCTGGACAAGTCCTTAACTTTGGCAAATAAATCTCCAAAAATGATTGAGACTTGTCTTGTCATTTTCTTTGACTGATACTTTCAAAGAATTTGGCTATTTCATCAAAGTTGTAAAATTTATTGGTATAATGATATTATAACATTACGCATTATCCTTTCAATAGTTGTAAAATTTATACTGATGTCATCTCTCTCAATACTGATATTGATATTTTGTGTTTTCTCTTTCCCACCAAACCGTAATCAGGCTGACTGGAGGTTTTTCAATTTTGTTGATCTAAAAGAACTAGCTTTGGTTTAATTGATTATATATACATGTATATGTAAGAAGATATACAGAATATTTGTTAACTTTCATTGATTTCTGATTTGTCTATGTTATTGTCTTTCTTCTACACACTTGGCTTTAATGTCTTCTCTGTTTCCTAGATTTTAAGGTGTAAATTGAAGTTAATAATTTGAGATCTTTTTTATTTTTTTATATATACATTTAGAACAAGATATTTCTCTGTAAATACTGCTCAAGAAGAATCCTAAACATTTTGATATTTATTTCATTTTAATTTAGTTTTGAAATACTTTCAAATTTCCACTTCCACATTTTTTGACACTAAGGATTCCTATGATACCAAATGGATACATACATCTAATAATTAGAAATTAAATAGCACAATGACCAGATCTTTAAAACTACGTAACACAGTTTTTATTTTATTTTATTTTTTATTTTTATTTATTTTTTTGAGACGGAGTCTCGCTCTGTCTCCCAGGCTGGAGTGCAGTGGCGCGATCTCAGCTCACTGCAAGCTCCGCCTCCCGGGTTCACGCCATTCTCCTGCCTCAGCCTCCAGAGTAGCTGGGACTACAGGCGCCCGCCACCCCGCCCGGCTAATTTTTTGTATTTTTAGTAGAGACGGGGTTTCACTGTGTTAGCCAGGATGGTCTTGATCTCCTGACCTCGTTATCCTCCTGCCTCAGCCTCCCAAAGTGCTGGGATGATAGGCGTGAGCCACCGTGTCCGGCCTGTAACACAGTTTTTAAATTTCCAACAATTACTATATGAAATTTCAATACCCATCTCTCAATAAGTAACAGAACAATTAGACAGAAAATTATTAAGAATAGCGAAGATTTGAACAACACTGTCAATCAATTTGACCCCATTGACATTTATAGAATATGACACTAATCATCAGCTAAATACATGTTTTCCAGTGCTAAATAGCACTGAAAATTTAAATTTTCTATTTAGTTTCCTAGATTGTGGATTGTTTCAGAGATTATTCTGTTGATTTCTAATTAAATCTCATTTTGCTCAAAGAACATACCATATTTGGCTGAAAATCTGTTAAATTAATTGATAAATATTGTATTGCCCAGAATATAGTCTATTTGTGCAATGAACAAAATATTTAGCTGTCACAAGATGGTGTGTTCAATATATGTCAATTGGGGCCAAGTGCGGTGGCTCGCGCCTGTAATCCCAGCACTTTGGGAGGATGAGGCAGGTGAATCACCTGAGGTCAAGAGTTTGAGACTAGCCTGGCCAAAATGGTGAAACCCCGTCTCTACTAAAAATACTAAAATACAAAAATTAGCAGGGTATGGTGGTGGGCACCTGTAATCCTAGCTACACAAGAGGCAGAAGCAGGGGAATTGCTTGAACCCAGGAGATGGAGCTTGTAGTGAGCCGAGATCATGCAATTGCACTCCAGCCTGGGCGACAAGAGCGAAACTCCATCAAAAAAAAAAAGTCAATTGGGTCAAATTGGTTGATAGTGTTGTTCAAATCTTCTGTGTTCTCACTTTACATCTACTTGTTCTATTAATAATTGATAGAAATGTGTTATAATTTCAAATAAAATTGGTGCTTTTAAATTTCTTACCGAATTTCAATTAGTTTTTGCTTCATGTTCCTGGATCTATTACTAGGTGCAAAAATTTTAGGGTCATTATGCATTCTTGATGAATTACTCACTTTCTCATCATGAAATTTGTTTCTTCAGCCTAGCAGTATTTTTTTTTTCTGAAATGCACTTTGCCTAATATTTAAAAAACCGCGTCAACTCACTTTTCATAGTGGTTGAGTCTTAATTTTTAGTACAATCTGACAATCTCTGACAATTTAGTAAATGTTTATAGATTATTTATACTTAATTTGATTATAGATATGGTTAAGTTTAAATCTATCATCAGGATACTTGTTTTATATTTATACTTCTCTTTATTTCATTTTTTTTCTCTTTTTCTGTCATCTGAATTAATTGAATTTTGTGTTGCATTTTATTTCATTTCTTGCCATATTAGTTATAATTCATTGTTTTATTAATTTTGATGTTACCTTAAGATTTAGAGTATATATTTTTAATTTGTCAGGCCACTTTCATGATGTTCACATATAGTTGAAGAAAAATAAAATAGTATACTTCTACTTCTCTGCCAAATTTGTGCTATTGTTGTGCTTTTTATCATTAGATACGTTTGAAGCATCCTATTATACTGTTAATATTTTTTATTTAAGCAGTAACTTATGCTTTCAAGAGATGTAAATAAGAATAATTATGATTTTTACTTATGTAGTTTCCATTTCCAGTGGTGATCTTTTTGAAAATTAAATGCATACAGCCTTATAGTGTTAATTTTTTTCTGCCCAAAAACTTTTTAAAACCTTTCTTGAATTATGGCTGCTGGAGATACATTCTTTATGATTTTACACCTCTAAAAAATTGTATTTACCCTTTGTTTTTGAAATGTATGTTTACTGGTCATAGTATGCTAAAATGATAGTTTATTTTTTCTTTACTACTTATAAAATGTTTCTCCATTGTCTTCACACTTGCAGTGGTTTCAATGAGACATTTACCTTTATTGTTGTTTCTGTTCTTCTGTATCTAACACTGTCTACTCTGACTGTTTTTAAACTTTTTCAATTTGATTATTGCATGATTTGATATGATTATCTTTTTCTTACATTTTGGGGTTCATTGAACTTTTTGGTTCTTAGGCTTATAATTTTAATCTAATTTCTAAGATCTTTGGCAGAGATTTCTTCAAAATATATACTTTTTTGTTTCCTCTTTCTTCTCTCCTTCAGGGACTGTGATTACATGTATATTAAACAACTTGAAATTTTTCTACATCTCACTGATACTATACTCATTGTTTTTATTACTGTTTTATCTCTTTTTTCATTTTTGATATTTTCTATTGCTATGATATCCAGTTTACTAACTTTTCTTCTGTAATATCTGATTAGTCATTAATTTTGTCCACTGTATTTTTATATTCAAACTTAGAGTTTTTATCACCAGAGCTTCAGTTTGCATCATTTTATGTCCTTATGTCTCTATGTTTTGAATACAGTTATTATAACTAATTTAATTTTCTTGTATGGTAATTATGATACCTACGTTAGTTCTGGATTAGTTTTAATCATATAGTTGTAGGTCATATTTTCCTGCATTATTGAAGATCTGTAGTTTTTTTGCTGGATTCCTATTTATTTTACTAGCATCACAGCATGTTTGTGTTTTCATAAATATTATTGAACTTTGCTCTGTGATGTAGTTAAGTTAATTAAAAACAGTTTAATCCTTTTAAATGACTTGCAATTTGCTAGTTCTGAGTTGAGCCCAAAAGCTTGGGGATAATCATTCTCTACTGAGTTAAAATTTCTCTATAAATTCTATCTAGTGCTCCACAAATCTTGAGATTTTACAGTTGACTTGTGGAACAGGCGCTATTCCAGCTTAGTTTGAATACCTGGCACTATTATCTTTAGTTCTATCACATAGTTCTCTCTTACCCAAATGATTTATTCACACACGTGTGTTCATTAGCACTCAGGCAAATACTCAAGGGCTAATCTTTACACAAATATACAGGTCTCTATCTATCTAATCTAGTGCTGCATCCTGCATACTCTAGATTACTAGGTTTTCCTAGAATCTCATTTTAATCTCCTGGACTAACGGAATGCATTGGAGTCTACCTGGGTTCTGTCCTCTCACACCACATACCAGGGCCATTGTTATAGCAATCCATTAGAGCTATTATAGGCTTCACCTTATTTGTTTTCTCTATATGTTTCTGAGATTACTGTCATTTTTGTCTTATTTCCTCAAATTGACCATGTTATTTTTTGTAGAATAAACAAACAAACAAAAAAAGCTATTGATGTCTAATAAATTTTATGCAGAATATAGGACAGAAACACTCACAAATGATTTAAATCAGAAAAACCAAAAACGATTGAAGTCACTGTTTCAAGTTACTGGAAATCTCCTGTAACTACATGTGTATTTTTGGGGCAATTAAGATTTTCTGTAAGAAGGGAACAAATTATTCACCATGGGTTTCAACTTCCTTTTTTCAAAGGGATATATAGAAAAGCTTGTTGTTTATAGGTACCTGTTTTTTATTGAGAAAAAACTTCACATTTATCATGGCATTTTTAAGTTTAGAGATATGTATTTGTTTATAATCTGAAAGATTTTTCAAATGTTCTATAAGAGAGATATTTTGTTTCTAGTTAAATATCAAAGTTCCATCCAGACCATCTCTGCTAAAAAGATGTCACATTGACTATAGAAAGAGCAAAGCCTGTATCAATTATGATAACCCATCCTCTTAAGGCTTATGGTATGTGGCAGAATGATTATACTTTAGGTTACTCTAATTTAGATTATTTGAATGTACATGTTATTTGATATTTTAAAAAAATTATTAGCAATAGAGCTATTGCAAAAGAGTTTTGAAGAGCATTATCTCAATAACATAACTCAAATGAAAACATTTTACATTCGAAATAGTAATAAATGTTTAGTAAATGATCATGGAATATTGAGACTTAAATTCTTAAAATTTGATTTTAAAATTTGCTTTTGATTGCGTTGATTTATCATTTAACAAAGTATTCTAACTTCCTTTAGCAAGTTTTCTTATAAGTTATACATTAAGAAGTAATCTACTGAATGGAACAATGAGTGATATAATAGATTTGGAAGAAAATTAAGGAGGTGAACAGGAAGACTGCAGCCAAAGGAAGTATGACACGTTCATAAAATAACCTAAACCATAATTTTGTAGCCAAGTCTGACATCATCATAATCAGTGTTTATGTGGATTATTATGCATTCTACATCCTATAACATACTTTGGCTCAGTAGATGCTAAATTATTTTCAGCAATGTATTGGTGTTAATGGTTGTATCCTTGCACCATTTTGCTACACGAATAGCTATTCCCTGATTTTGTTAAGGCAGAAAATTGCCCATTCCAAAGGAATAAACCATACATCAAGACATGGTACTCCAGCAGCCAATTTCAGTAATTATTTAAAATAAGGACATTATATAAGGCACAGGACAATATGACATACAAGAATGCTGTAGGCTTCTGGGAAAGTCATTTCATTTATGATAAGGAATAGAAATATGTGACGTGAAGGCTCTCTTGCTAACAATTCTTTTCTTCCTCTGAAGACCGATGTTTTAAGGAGGTATGGTGTTTTATGCCGAAGCAGCCATAGTGTAACCATAAGGGGATAGTCAACCAAAGAACTGAAAATGGCAGACGGGCAAGGCTAAAGGATTCTGGAACCTTGATAACACTGATAATCATAAGGCCCACCTCTAAACTCTTTCTTAAAGCACATTATCATGAGTATTCTTATTAATTCAGGCTACAGACCTTTGGATTTTTCTCCTAAATAATAAAATTATATGTAATTTTTATATTTTGAAAACTAGCAATGCCTGTGTGTTAAAGAAGGAAAGTAAGCATATACCAGAGTAGGTGATTAATTAGAATGTCTTATTCCCTCTGCTTTCTATAGAAAATAATTTTGACTTCTCTTTCCTTTTACTCTTGGTGCTCAACAGATTCTGTGGATTTTTTTTTCTAAAACTGACTAATAGTAAATAATTTATTTCTTAAATTTAAGGATAACAAAACCATTTCAGTTGAGTTGCTGATTGATTAGGCTCAGATTAGGATCCATGAATCTGTATTTTAAGAAACTTTCAAACAGAAATGTTTGTAACAGAAACTTGAGAGATATGAGTCTATTATAAAGCAACACCTCCTTATCTGTAGGATCTCAGATTAATGTGCGTTCCTTAAGAGCTGGGTACTAAGCTCCATTCCCTTGGGAGTATAGACAAAGGTTTTTTAGCCAACAATAATATTTTGAAAAGCCTGAAGAACTATGTGATTTTAAGTAGATTACTCAAATCTGTGCAAGATGCAGACACATGGTGACAGCTATGGACAGAAAGCTATTAGCTTCCTATAGCTGTCTGGGCCGGTAAATCTGATTTATCCTCTATCAGTGAAAAGGAGGAGAGAAAGTTCTGAAGTTTTCAGATGTTGGTTTTCTCTCTAACTTTGCCATCTATGAAACTGTCAGGCTTAATAAAAATGATGTATGTTTATTATTGTAATCAAATATAACAAATTTCAAAATAAAAGTGTGTCATTATAAGTCTTGCATATTGCATGGAATGCATTTGTGTACTTAAAAAAAAAGTAACATAGAATCAACTTGGGTCCAGCATTACACAGAGTAAGCAAATTGGCCTTTATAAAATGCACGTTTATATGAATGCACTGTCCTCTATCCAAAACTCATGGAGTCCAGTGAGTTCAAAACCCCAAATTTAGAATTTGGACCATGTAATCTATATTATATAATATCTCCATCTGTAGCTGGAACATCAGTGAGTAATTACATATACAAGTGTTGCTGAAGTGAAATATACAATTATTTAAAGTAAATGGGAAAATTACCCTATAAATATTTTCATGTCACTTTAAATCATGTTCTCTTGGTTTTCTTTCCCCAAAATAAGTTATATGTCATTTACTTCCTTTCTAGAGCCTTTTGGACATTGGGGTTTTTCATAAGGGGTTATGGACCTGTATCTGTGTCAATCAGGACTCTGTTAAAAAACCTACTAACAATATATATTTGTACTGGTTACTTAATGTACTCTACCTATTTTATCAAAAGAAAATAAGACAGTGATCAGATTAATAAAATATAGATCCATCTATATAAAAATGTATGGCATATATTAGTAGAGGAAGACAAAAAAACATAATTAAGGATTAGCACATATTGATGGAAAAGGGATGGAACTCGATTCTGAGAAAGGGAAACCTGAGCCAACGTTTCTGAACACCTTGCTTTATCAGGATATCCTGGTTAAATTCCTCGGGAAACCAATGCTATCCTATTGGAGCCAACCCTCGGATCTTGTGAGATAGCATTAATAAAATTGTTATCCTGAGAATTCCTGAAAAAGTTCCAGGTATAATAATGTCTACTTGCCGCCAATTAAAGCTTAGTTGCTTAATACAGTGGCCCCCAACCTTTTTAGCACCAGGGACCAGTTTTATAGAAGACAAATTTTTCACACATGGGGAGCAGGAAGGATGATTTCTGGATGATTTAAGTGCATTAAATTTATTGTACACTTTATTTCTATTCTTATTACATTGTTATGTATAATGAAATAATTATACAACTCCCCATAATGTAGAATTAGTGGGAGCCCTGAACTTGTTTTCCTGCAACTAGATGGTCCCTTCTAGGGGTGATGGGAGACAGCAAGAGATCATCAGGCATTCAATTCTTATAAGGAACATGCAACCAAATCCCTCTGACACACAATTCACAATAGGGTTCACAGTCCAATGAGACTCTAACGCCATAGCCAATCTGATTGAAGGCAGAGCTCAGGCAGTAATGCGAGCGATGGGGAGTGGCTGTAAATACACATGAAGCTTTGCTAATTCACCCACTGCTCACCTCTTTCTGTGCAGCCCAGTTTCTAGGTTTCTAACAGGCCATGGACCAGTACCCGGGGTTGGGGACCCCCGGCTTAGCATATTATTCTTTGTTTTGCAGATTCTGGGAGAATACCACAAAATCCACATTTTCAAGAGTATGTGATGTAGGGGGATGAAGGTGGGATCACAATTTATCTCTAGGAATAGGGAAAAGAGAACCCTCTAGCCACGTAATACAAGTAGTTCTGAAAGAGGTTTGCTCTTCTCGTTCATGAAGGGAGCATTAACAGCAATTTGCTGTGTAGGTCTTAGACAATGATTCTCAAAGTGCGGTCTTTGGACCAGCAGCTTCGGCATCACTTGGTGACTTATAAGAAATGTACATTCTTGGACCCTACTCTAGACCTTCTGACTTAGAAACTCGGGGATGTGGCCTAAAAAATCACTTTTGGCAAGCCTGCAAGTCAATGTGACATTCTATTCCCGTTTACACTTGAGAAGGCCAGCAACTTGTTCTTTATCTCTCTTTCACACATGCACCAGAGGTGAAAGGCCCAGCCAGCCAGTTTAAAGTCTTCCAGGCCATTATTATTATTATTATTATTTTATTTTTATTTATTTATTTTTTTTGAGATGGAGTCTCGCTCTATCACCCAGGCTGGTGTGCAGTGGCGCGATCTCGGCTCGCTGCAACCTCCGCCTCTCAGGTTCAAGCAATTCTCCTGCCTCAGCCTCCTGAGTAGCTGGGACAACAGGCACCTGCCACCACAGCCAGCTAATTTTTTGTATTTTTAGTAGAGATGGGGTTTCACTGTGTCAGCCAGGATGGTCTCGATCTCTTGACCTCGTGATCCACCCGCCTCGACCTCCCAGACTGCTGGGATTACAGGCATAAGCCACCGCACCCAGCGGCCATGATTCTTTCTACCTTTTGTGAAACTATCACTGCCATAGAAATTCTGAATAACCTCGCTTGCACAAATTTTGAGACTTTTGCTTGTGAAAACAAGTGAGCAGGGGAAGATCACAAGTCGTTTAGGAAGGATATAGGCAATGAAAAGAGAAATCAAGCTGACCTGGAACAGGTGGAAACTATAAGGACATAATTGGGGAAAACAGAAGAAAAATAATTTAATATGAACTGTTAAAAAATGAGTAAAATCATGTATACAACATTTCTGTACCTAGAAAACACATTTACTAAATATTGACTATTACAATAAATTGATCATGAGATTGGGTCCTATTGAAACTATATGCACTTGAGTCAAAATATGGCCCCATCATATACACTTGTAAACCAAGATTCTCTATTCAAATATTTCTTAATCATTTTGCAATGAATTTTAATTGCCAGTGTATATTCTTGATCTTGCACAATATGACAGAAATTTCACAAACAACTTATATTTGGAAAGATCACCAGTGAGACTGTGATTGCTGTATAAAATATTTTCACTTTGTTGAACTAGAAAAGAATAAGCTAGCTCAGTTCCTTAAAATTTCATGTGATCTTAAATTTGAATTGTTTAAAAAATAGATGTCTATTTTAAAATTAATGATAAAAAGTCTTGAGGATTTAAAAATTCCATTTTAAATTAGTATTGAATTTGTAAATTTCTATTGGGGAAAGTGGACAGTTTTTTTAAAAGCATAGCCAAAAGCAAGGCATCAACAATTTTATTCATAAAAAAGATGTTTACCAAAGTTTAGCTGAAAAGTGAACATTTTTAAAGTCTCTCAGCCCAGTAGGGAGTAGAAGTTCTCAAATAGTGAGACTGTAGTAGTCCTAAGTATAAAGGCAAGACCACCACTGAAAATGTCCTTTTAAAGAAATTTGAGGATTAAAAATCATACCAAAATAACAAAACCAAAACCAAAACTAAGAAAAGGAAGTAGTACTTATAAATAGCATTTTACTGGAAAAGAATATTATTCTAAAACAGTTTTCTCTCATATTCTATTACTGTCATTTCATTCATAATGCTTCTGGCTGAAAGTCTAATTTGAGTGAAAGTCAAAATTATTCAAGTCAAGTTACCCAGTTATGTGCAACAACTCATCATTTATCCATCATTATCTAGGAACCGAGATTTCAAAGTTAAATTCTCCAGAGTCCCAACACTTTAAACAACCACAGGTAAAATATTTCTAAAACATTTTTCGTGCGTGATAACATTGGCTAATGCTTCACAATTATTTCTCTTTTATGTAATATGACAATGCCTTCAAAAAATTCCTGGCCAATGAATCAGTTCGCTGAATGTTAAACTAAGTTGGTATGCTGTGGTTTTTAGTCCTGTCATGATGATTTTAAACCTTTTCTATTTTGTCCTTTGCTGAGCTATCATTACTAACTGATTCATTGCCAAAAACAGATAACAAACTTCATAGGATTTAGTAAAATGTATATTTTCATGATAGGTTTTGAGGGTTCACTTGAAACTAAAACATATAGACTTTTTATAATAACTTAGAAGTTTTCATTTTAGTGTTTTGAAGGATACTCAAAATATTTCTACTTATTTCCACATTATTCTCTTTTTTATGAGAAGTTTAGTTTAGGGCACTGGAAAGCTTTTGGATAAATAAATGTTGAAGTATTTCAAAGGCCCCAAATGAATTATATAAACACCTCCCAGAAATTTCAGTAATAATCAAGAAATAATCAATTTGGAATACTAATATGTAATAGTCTAGAAAATATGTATTTGAGTGCTTTCTCATTTAAATAATTTACTATATCCTGAAACTCAGAGTGAATCCATGACACAAAGTGAAGTAAAATAATAAATATATACAAACCAGCAAAAAAAAAATAAAAAATAAAAAATCCAGGTATTCATAACGTGTCAGTTCTTCTTCAGTTACCTTAAAAGGGTGGCTGAAAAAAAGAGTTTTTATGTAATAATTCACTTGAGTTTGGGAGGCACCGATATGGTTTGGATGTAGGTCTCCTCCAAATCTTACCTTGAAATGAACCCTCCAATATTGAAAATGGACCTAGCGGGAGTTGTTTGGGTCATAGGAGCAGGTCCCTCAGGAATGGCTTGGTGCTGTCCTTCCCTTTGTAATGAGTGAGTTCTCACTCTGTTAGTTCACAGGAGAACTGGTTGTTTAAAGGAGACTGGAACATCCTCCTCTCTCTTTCTCTCACTTTGTGATTCACCTGCTCACTCTTTGCCTCCTGTGGTAAGTAAAAGCTTCCTGAGGTCCTGACCAGAAACAGATGCTGGTGGCATGCTTCTACTACAGACTACAGAACTGTGAGCCCCCAAAAACTATTTTTAAAGTAAATTACCCAGCCTTAGGTATTTCTTTACAGCAAGGCAAAACAAACTAACACAAGCACCAAAACTTCTTAGGCTTAAGACACAGACTTTCTAAAAGACTGGGACCTAATTATAGGGTTATATAATGCTTCCTCTCAAATGTTACCACTGAATCAATAGGAAATCTGTAATTTACTCAATTTTTCCGTAAACTTAGAACTGCACTAAAGAATAAGGTATGTTAATTTTATCAAAGGAAACAAAGCACCATACACTTTACTCCAGGATTTATTTACAACACAGAAAAAAGGATCTATGAGAAAAGCAGAGCTGTGAACATACATAATATACATGTGAGCATTAACATAACATTTATAGGGAGTACTCTACATGACACACATATTGCATCTTATGGCTCCTATACATGCAGCCCATGGGTTAACAAAGACAATTACTTTGTACTTTTAATGTACTTTGTTGCTCATTTAGCTGTAAAGAAGAGTGCATACAAATCTTTTCTCTGTTCGAAGATAAGAAGTTTGGAACTGTAAGCTAAAATGAGGTTTAGTAATTATTTGGAGATTTGGATGTTTATATTCTCTGTCTCTAGTGAATAAAATATATATGTTTTAGTGCTCTAAATAATGAAAATGTTGAGTTTATTTGTTGCCTATCCTTTGCTATTTTGCATGAGAACACTCTCATTTCAAAGCCAGGTAGCAGACAATTATAGAACTTCTATATTGAAACCAAAATATTCAGGCACTAGTACCTTTCATAAATCTGTTTATTTTCATGCAGAATAGCTTTACCCAGAACTCCATATAAATAAATATTATGAAAGCACATATGCTTTGGACTGAAAAAAAAAGAAAACTACAATAAAACACACTTCCTCAAAAGTCACCACTATCTTCAGATTTAAAAATTGTTATATTTATTCACTTACAGGAAAGAAAGAAGAAACAGGACAGAATACAAACAAACAAAAGGAATTCCCTGATCCTTAATTTGACACAGACAAATAACTTTTACAATTGTTTGGGGAATATTATATCCATTAATTACTGCAAAATAAAATTGGTTCTTTAGGAAAAATGAATTGTGCTCAAAAGCTTGACAATCCTGTTTAACACAATAAAAAACTTCGTATTAAACCAGTTCGGGTCTTTCCAAAGAAACTGAGACAAATAGTGTGAAGTCTTAACTATTTATTTGTGGTGCTCCTAGAAAAGAAAAGAGGACATTTGCTGGTCACAATCACAATGACTGACGCTTGTTTCTTAGCTCAGCTGTAAATGAGCTAAAATCATCGCCAAAGAGTAAATATCCCACAGAAGCCACTGGGTGTAAGGTGCAGACATGAGGAGAGAGGTAGGACATCTCAAATGGAGACAGAAGGTTTAAATCAGCAGAGCATTTGGTCCCATCAAATACTAATTTAAGGTATTAATCTAAAATGTTTATAAGACAAAGGTCAGTCCTAAAATTTAGTATGGTGATTCCTCAAGGATCTAGAACTAGAAGTACCATATGACCCAGCCATCCCATTACTGGGGATATACCCAATGGATTATAAATCATGCTGCTATAAAGACACATGCACACGTATGTTCATTGCCGCACTATTCACAATAGCAAAGACTTGGAATCAACCCAAATGTCCATCAGTGACAGACTGGATTAAGAAAATGTGGCACATATACACCATGGAATACTATGCAGCCATAAAAAAGGAGGAGTTTGTGTCCTTTGTAGGGACATGGATGCAGCTGGAAACCATCATTCTTAGCAAACTATCACAAGAACAGAAAACCAAACACCGCATGTTCTCACTCATAGGTGGGAACTGAACAATGAGATCACTTGGATTCGGGAAGGGGGACATCACACACTGGGGCCTATCATGGGGACGGGGGAGGGGGGAGGGATTGCATTGGGAGTTATACCTGATGTAAATGACAAGTTGTTGGGTGCTGACGAGTTGATGGGTGCAGCACAGCAACATGGCACAAGTATACATATGTAACAAACCTGCACGTTATGCACATGTACCCTAGAACTTAAAGTATAATAATAATAAGAAGAAGAAGAATAAAAGAAGGAAAGAAAATGTTATCTATATTCCAGGTAGCACTGGGCTTTGAAGAGTCTAATTTGGCTTTTTAAGTGGCTGATGAAAAATATCTCCATCTATCTAGATTATTCCCTTTGTTCTGAGACGTGAGGGTACTGGATAAACTTAAGAAAAACACGATGTTGAAACATTTCAAAAACCCCAAAATGTATTAGACGAATATATCCTAGATATTTCAAAAATGGTCAAGATATAATAAAAATTTGCAATCATTTTGGCTCATCCAAAACCAAGGACAATATTAAAATATGAATTACCCAATAGAACTAAGAAAAAATAAAGACAAAATTTTAAGAATCTATTGACCTTCTTAGAGTTTATTTACATTTGAGTAAAGCAGCCTGAGGGAGAGTGAGTGAGGGACAATAAATGATAGGCCTGCTCAATGTTTGAGTCCCACAATATGGAATGCTCCAGTGTGCCCAGAGAGAATTTGGTCCACTACCGGGGGCTCAAATGCTCTTTCATTCCTTATTTACACACTTACACACAACACACACAACACACACACACACACATTGATGCTTCATTATCTCTTTATTTGAAGGCCATATCTGCACCTAACGACCTTGTTCTATTAGTTGTTCTATTATATCTCCTATAAACAGTTGCTACGTTTATAAATGTGCCAGCAAAATGACTGTGTAAAATCAGATTTAGTGTTCATTTCCTAAAACCACAGATTAAAAATGTATGTTTATCTTATCAAATACTTTTTCTTCTGCTTGTGTTCTAATATAAAGAGGAGTTGGCCAGACACACTCTAATCAATGGCTGAAGTTAATCAAGACAAGTTTTCTAAGACCTTTAGTTGCCACAAGAAAAAGAAAGGTATGTTTGACAAATGAAAGTTATATTAAATTCTCAAATCCCTCATTTTTCAGACTTTTTATAGGATTAGTAATCTTGCAAATGATCTTATTTTATTTTACCTTACTTCCAGCTGTTCTGGGGAGAAAATATCTAAGTGTCTATGATTATAGACAGCAAACCTTTTCTTGGTCTAATTTTTATTTATAGAAACACAAAGAAAGCACTCTGCTTATTACAATATTCTCCTTAAGCAAGCCTGCTTGTAAGTAAAACTGAATGTTGTGTGTTGCCTTTCCCAACAGATCTTGTAATTTAGAATTCATTTCAACTACTGAAGCCTCTACTCATATATTGAATATCATTGAAATGGGTCACTCATTAAAATGTTTTCTCTCAGCTAGGCTTTAGCTTTTTTATACAAAAGTATGACAAAATATCCTTAAATAAATGAGCAACTAAATAAGCATCCTAATATTCTTATTAGTAATGTTCATGATAACTAAAAAAAAATAGAGAATCAAAAACATTGGTATAAGTAATGGATGAGTAAAACTATAGCCTCAGTTTGATATAAAACAACAAAAAAAAATTACTATTAATTAACTGTCCAGGAAAAGTAAGTCAATTGGGTGAGGTGTAGAAGATAAACAGGTGTCAGGCAAATCTAAGTTTGAATCTCAACTCTACTTTGGGCTTTAGTAACGTTACTTTCTCACTTGGATCCTGTCTCCTCGGTCATCAAATGATATATAATGTAGCTCTTGTGAGGGATAGAGGAGACAGCAAACTGAGAACAAAAATTATACCCATAAACAACTATTCAGAAACAAAACAAAGTAAAATATATTAGACATGGCAGGATGTTGAATTGCTGACAGAGAAGAAAATTTTGAATTAATCACAGTAAATTCAAAAGATAAAAAACTGAATAGTGGAGAAGGTGATTTCTCTGGAGCAATAGAGATAAACCCAAAGGATAACTAGACAGGCAGAGACAGAAAATTTAACAAATAATACAGAAAAAGTATTCAATGCAGTAATGCAGATTTTTGTGATGAATAAGTATTATATTTTTAGATGAAAAAAGTACAGTGTGTTTCAGAAAATGATGCAATTAAAATCCATAGTTAAGTCACTATATTTTAAGTATGATAAAAGAGAATCAGACATCTCAATTACAAAATTAAATTTCAGAAGACAATGCAACCATATATAGATATCAAAGAAAAATAAGTCTGATCCAAGAATACTAGAACAAGGCGTATTTGCATTTCAGTTGAAAATAATGAGGAAAGGTTGGGCGCCCCGTGGCTCACACCTGTAATCCCAGCACTTTGGGAGGCCAAGGAGGGTAGATCACAAGATCAAGAGATCCAGACCATCCTGGCCAACATGGTGAAACCCTGTCTCTACTAAAAATACAAAAATTAGCTGGGCGTGGTGGTGTGCACCTGTAGTCACAGCTTCTCAGGAGGCTGTGGCAGGAGACTCGCTTGAACCCAGGAGGCAAAAGTTGCAGTGAGCCGAGATTGCGCCAGTGCACTTCAGCCTGGCAACAGAATGAGACTCTGTCTCTAAATAAATAAATAAATAAATAAATAAAATTAAATAAAAATAATAATAATCAGGGTGTCAAAGTTCCTGGGCAAACAACTGAGAAAATAGAATCTATAGTCACTTAAAAAATGATTTGATAGAACTGGGCGCGGCAACTCACGCCCATAATCCAAGCATTTTGGGAGGCTGAGGTGGGAGGATCACGAGGTCAGGAGATCAAGACCATCCTGGCTAACATGGTGAAACCCCATCTCTACTAAAAATACAAAAAATTAGCCCAGCGTGGTGGCACGTGCCTGTAGTCCCAGAGAAAGGAGAATCGCTTGAACCTGGGAGGCGGAGGTTGCAGTGAGCCAAGATCGCGCCACTGCACTCCAACCTGGGCCAGAGAGTGAGACTCCGTCTAAAACAAAACAAAACAAAACAACATTCAAAATTTAGCACTGGGAAATGGAAATGATATACTTAAAGAGCAGGTGTCATCCTTTTGATACATGTAAAATAAAAAATTAAGTGTAAGTTCCTATAGGGATTATTTTCTTAGCAGAAATCTAAATGCTATACACTCAAAGAATTTCAAATGTTAACTTATTTAAGAATTATTCTATTAATAGAATTATTCAAATATAAAAATATAATCAGGAAAGAAGATGAGAGAATGTAGCCAATTTATAATTTTCACCATCTTCCCTACTATGTAAATGTAAACCAGTAATTCAAATATTACTAACATAAATTTCACAATTATTTCTATAGCTTGAGAGGTTAATTAGAAAAAAGTTATGTTAGGAAAAATAATATTCTTTACATTAAAAGAACCATTTATAAGCATATCTTCAACTGTTTCTTTTACCTCTTTCAATTCATTAACACTAATATTTTCACTTTTAAAAGATTAAACATAGCAAGTATGTTCTCCTATTCAAATATCATCTTATTTTCTTTGCATATTGCATAGATATTTTTGATAATATTTACATAATGTTAATAATAGTTTTTTTTTTTCTGTCACTCTGGATGTCTTTTATTCGTGTCTTCTACCTTGGCTGTATTGTCTCAGTTGCTTTTAATGAATGTATTGTTTTCACTAAAATTTTTTAAATGACCGGTTTTCTTTTAAAAGTATTTTAAAAGCCCCTGTTCACACAAAAAGATAATGTAATAATTTATTACTGTGTCAGACATATAGCAATCTATCTATAAATAGAAACAAATATTAGTATATTCTAATATTAGTGATCGGTTTGACTAGTATCACTCTGTTTTCTTCATATAGATATTTTAACATATTTATCATGCTGAATTATTGGCTTTTTAAGTACTTAACTACTTTATTAGATTGTAAGCTAGCAAAGATATTTTATTTATTTCTGTATCCTGAAAATGTAGCACAATGTCTGTCCAAAGAGACTTTTACTAGTTTAAAAAAAGCAAAAACTAAACCACACACTAAAAACATAGAAACAGAGAAGGAAAAAGTAAAGAAGTGGGAATACAAATGATAATATATTTTAAAATAAAAGTCCTACTTTTTAAATACTAGGTAAAGTAGGGGGCACCTTCAGCTCAGAATGCAGCCTTAAATATATCTAGTACACCTGTTTGTCCAACCCTATTCAATTATGCACCATCTGTTCCAGAAATACTTATTGTGAACACAACCTGTTTCCTGCACTGTGCTATATGATGAAATCGAAGTGCTTCCCAAGAGTCTATGTTTATGGCTGTTTAATAAATTTTTTTTTAGAATTATAGCATTCAGTATAGCATACTCTACTTGCACATCTGAACATAGAGTAAAATGAAGCATTGGTAGGATTTTTCATTACCAAAAACTGAAAGCACTGACATTTTTATTTCCAAATCCAGTGCTCACTCCGGTATTAATAGGTTGTTTCACCTTTCTCTGAAGGCTGTGAGTTAATAAAGAAAAAATCAAACACACAAACTTTGCTTACGTTATATAATAGTGAATTAAGTCTGGAAGGAAATATAAAGGAAAGGAAAAAGATGAAGAATTTACCATGAAGTAAAGAGAAGTACTGGAACCAAAGATAATCTGACTAGATAATCTTTAATGATAAATATGAACTATAAAAATATATACTATATTAACTGAAGGCAGATTTAAATATTTAAGTACAAATTTTTATTTAAACTGCAGCAATTTCTGCCCATAGTCTACAAGCACCAAGGATAGGTGATTGATGACAACGCATTTCTTTCTCGTTACTTCCCTCAGGGTCCTTCTCAGAAAGGACTTTACATTTTTTTCATGAGTTAAATGTGATGGAAAAGCAATGTCTTCCCCCATGAACTTTCCCTGGGTGCAGCTTACTCTCTCAAATCTAAGCAGTTTGTGGAAGGCTTATACCTCTAGAGACTGAGTGGTCCCACCTGCTCTGCAGAGGTACTGGCTGTCATCTGGCAGTTGAAGAACATCTGTGGCACAGCTGTGAGATCTACAGGGAGTTATTCTGTGAACTGAAGTTTTTCAAAATAAAGAAAAGGCAACTTTCAGACTAAAATCAGTCTCCCAAACTTCAGGAAGTCTTAGGCTGGGAGAATGGAGTACAGAGAAAGAAATAGAACAAGGAATAGATAAGCTAAGCAAGAAAAACACCAAATGAGAAAAGTATGACATAGTCAAGCAAAACAAAGTCACAGTAAACACAATGGAAAACTAGAAGAAAGTATAGAAAGAGCAACACACAATGAAGGAAAACTTAGGTGGCAAGCCAAAACTTTTCTTTTATCCCTGAATTTAAATTATTTTAAATCAGTGTGTTTTTGAGTAGAGAAAGGCAATGTTCTTTTTCCAGCACTGCAGGCATATTTTCAGAGCTTCACACTAAATTGACTCTAAACATTCAATTTAAAAGACACAAAAGAACGCTTGGAGTCTGAATTCAAAGAGGAACCAATAGGGCCATCTCATTATTTTAAAAAACTTGAAGTTCTCCAAATTTGAGGGCAATAGGTAAGTCTGTTTGGGTCACTTTCTCTCTCTCACTAGAAGGCTATTTGTTAGAATGCTTGATTTTCTGATTTTTTTGTCCAGGAAAATAGAGTTCAGCCAGTGAAAAGCATTATGATGTTTTAAAAAAAAACAAAAAAAAAAAAAAACAAAAAAAGGACAATGTTGCTTTAAATTCTTTGAATGCTCATGAGAAACTGTACAAATTCATTTTGCAGATGTGTTTTTATTTGTTTGCAATAGAAATAGAAAATTGCACTAGCTACTTAAAAACAGCCCCACTGAATGGAACTTGTTATAAAATAGAGCTACTTTCAAAGGTAACTTTGTACAGTTTACAGCTACCAACAGTCATTAGTGTTGTAGATAGCATAGATAAAATTGAAGGCCAGTATATACGAAGGATATTTAAGAATATACTTATTGAGTAGCAATTACAAGCAAAACTCTGCTCACTGCTAATAATGAAAAGAAGGAATATAAATACTGTCCTTGGTCTTAAGACATTTGAAATAGAATTCCTTTACATCTATCATGATATGTCATTACAATTGTTTTATTTAGAAGGTATTAAAGAAATTAAAATACAAAAGAACAAATGCTTTATTGGTTAGCACTAGAAAGATTCCATAATATATTGGCCAATGTGTATAATAGAATCTCTAATTCTTAAACCATAAAAATAGATTAATATATATTAAGAATCATTCTGCTATACTTCCTTTCCTCCAGATTTTTAATTGTGGTATTACATATATATTACCATCTTACTTTTCTTTTCTTTTCTGAAATGGAGTCTCACTCTGTCGCTGAGGTTGGAGCGCAATGGCGTGTTCTCAGCTTACTGCAACCTCTGCCTTCCAGGTTCAAGCAATTCTCCTGCTTCAGCCTCCTGAGTAGTTAGGATTACAGGCACTTACCACCACACCCGGCTAATTGTTCTATTTTTAGTAGAGACAGGGTTTCACCATATTGGTCAGGCTGGTCTCGAACTCCCGACCTTGTGATCTGACCGCCTTGGCCTCCCAAAGTGCTGGGATTATAGGCGTGAGCCACTGCGCCCGGCCCCCATCTTTCCCATTTTAAGCATACAGTTTAGCGATATTAATCACCCAACATTCATAATGTCATAGAACCATCCATCTCCCTAACCATTTCATCTTGTAAAACTGAAACTCTTTATCTTTTAAACAATGACTCCCCATTCTCCCCTTCCTCCAGTCTCTGGCAGCTACTATTCTGTCTTTATGACTTTTACTACTTTATTAACTCATATAAGTGAAATCATAAAGTATTTAGTTGTCTTTTTGTGTCTGACTTATTTCATTTAGCATTAATGTCCTCAAGGTTCATTCATATGGTAGTGTATGCCAGAGTTTCCTTCCTTTTAAGGCAAAGAATAGTCTGTTGTATGTATATTTCACATTTTCCTTTCCATTCATACCTCCATTGACACTTGGACTATTTCTGTATTTTTAGGTATTGTAAATAATTCTGCTATAAACATGAATATGCAACTATCTTAAAGACCTTGTTTTCCATTTTGGGGAGTATATAACTAGAAGGGAAATTGCTGATTATTATGGAAATTCTACTCTTACTTTTTTGAGAATCTACTGTAATGTTTTTCATAGAGGTTGTGCCATTTTACATTCAACCAACAGTGCTAAGGGGTCCAGTTTCTCCATATTCTCAGCAACACTTGTTACTTTCTGTTTTTTGTTTGTTTGTTTTTTATAGTAGTCATCCTAATGGGTGTCAGGTGATATCACATTGAAGTTTTGACTTGCATTTTCCTAACGACTAGTGATATTGTGTATCTTCTCATGTGGTTTTTGATCATTTTTATGTATTTTTTTGGAAATAAGAGCATGGGTTTAAATTACATAGGGAAATTCAAAACCTAATTGTCACTTCTTATCCCTGTGTTTTAAAATCAACCTCCCGAAATTCCAGGTCCCCCAAATGTGAACAGAGTGCGTTCACTTTGTCTCAGAGAGTTGACACAAGTGTTCCCTGAAATAAAGCATTTATCACTGTTTTACTATAAATATTTATTGAATTTGAATAAATGATACCTGTTTTTAATCACATCTACAAGACTCTAATATAAAGTCTAATTTCAAAATATTAGCTTCATAATATTTAATTATAGAGTGCTGTATTTTTCATTTTGATAGATGTAATTTATCTAAGAAGGATATATTAAATAATATTTGGGGGATAAAAGGTTAAAATGAACTTAAAAGAAATTTCCTTTCATCAAATATTTCAAATATGTTCTTTTTTTTCCAAAAATAAAAACCAATCTGGAAATTGTGATTTTGATCCAATTTCTAACACAAATTGTTATCACAGAAACAAAATGTACCAAATTAAAGATTACTTGTTGTTCTATTATATAGACATAAAACATTGAAGTTGTTTTGTTAATTACTATATATTAACTAGTACAAATCCAGTACAGTAAAACCTAAAGTACATAGAAAGACAGTATAATGGTCCATTATAGATCCACTATAATGGATTTATAATGGTAAATAAGATTGCTGTTACAGTGGTATAAGATTGCTAATATGGATCATCCCTCTTTTTTTCTTAAAGATAAGAACCAGGACCTTGATCTTTCTGTTCCTGGTGTTTCTCACAATGTTAGCACTTGGGCCTTGCTCAATGTTTCTTGGATGTGACAACAAAATCATTTCCATAATGTCAACCCTTAATTTTATAGAATACCTTAGACTAGATAATAACTATATCCTTAACTTTCAGGTTGTGGTCTAAAATAATACGTGTTATTTTTTGAATGGGCATAATTATCTGCCATTTATATATCTCACTTAAAAACACAGAAACTTCTACAATGATGCAGGTACACTTGAAATTCAGGTATACTCTCTGTTAACAAATATGATAATTACAATCAAAATAATTAAAGAGAGATTGAGGAATAAGATAATGATATTACTCCTTATAAAATCATATTGTTTTCTTTTTAGCCCAATATACATTTTGTTCTATTGATTTTGAAATTATACTTTCTTTCTAATAATTTATATTATCTTTCGAAGGTTACTATGCCTATTTCTGACTACAACTGTTGCTGAAGAGGGTTCTGCTATTAGCTTAATTGTCATTCCTTTCTAATTGAAGTATATTTAATCTCTGGCTCCCATCAAGATGTTTAGGTCCTTGAACGTCTTTACAGTGTGGACTTGTTTTATTTATTTATATTTTAGAACTGCTCTATCAAAATATGATTTACATATTAAAAAACTATACATATGTAATCTGTACAACTTGATGAATTTGGGGATAAATATATACCCATGGAACCATTATCAAGAACTATGCTATAAATACGTCCATCACCTCCAAATGTTTCCTCCTGTGAAAGAAAAATAAATCTTGGGGCCCCCAAATTTCCCTGAAGCTAAAGGGAAAATTCAAGCTGGGATCTGCTTAAGACCATCCTGCCTCTCAATCTATTATTCAAAGTCACCACTCTGCTCACTGAGACAAATGCATACATGATTACCTCCTTTGGAGAGGCTAATCAAAAACTCAAAAGAATGCAACCAGAGACCCAATTTGTCTCTTATCTACCATGACCTGGAAGTTCCCTCCCTGATTTGAGTCTTCCTGACTTTGCTTTGAGTTGTCCCCCAATGCCAGACTGAAGCAATGTTAATCTTGCACATGTTGATGTGTCATGTCTCCCTAGAATGCATAAAACCAAACTGTGCTCTGACCACCTCGGGCACATGTCATAAGGACCTCCTGAGGCTGTGTCACAGGCATGCATCCTCAACCTTAGCAAAATAAGCTTTCTAAATTAACTGAGACCTGCCTCAGATTTTCAGAGTTCACATTTTGGTAACCACAGAGGGATTCTGAGTGGAGATACTCCTGATTTTGATAAATATCCTAACAGTGCTTGATACCACCATCAGATGACTTTATAGCTCAAACCAATAAGACAATTTGCTGAGGTCTGAGAGCACCCCCTCCAGATAATCCCTGTTTTCCCCAAAGTTGGTCAAGATCTAAAGTTTATTTTGCTGTACACCTCTTCTTTTTCTGCAGTTTTACTTGTTTCCAACAAAGAAGGCAAGATTTCCTGTTTCCATGATGATAGAAGGCAAATAACTCCTTTATGGAGTTTGAGTACTTCCAACATGAAAAGTAAGAAAAAATCAGAAAAAAAACCCAATTTTAATTTTTTTCCTGTTTCTAGAATGGTAGAGAGCAGTCTACAGAAAGAGACCCATCTCTGGGAAAGTAACTGAATTGGAGTTTGTCTTGGTTAAAGTGACAACCAGATGGTCTTAATTTCTCCTTACCATTAGAACACTCAGTAATCACATAAGTTGTGCAATCATTTGTTTTTGTTTTACTTAACTGTTTTATTGTTTTTTGTTTCTGTTGTTGTTGTTTCCATCTTTTTCACACTGGGTTTGACCAACTCTATCTGACTTGATCAAATCCAAAGGAAAGTTCCAAATTATGGGGAACTAGGCCTCTAAAGTGGCTAAATTCCCTCCACCCCAAAAATAAAAGGTGGTATGGTGGGAGGAGAAAAAAGCCTGCAAAAGAAAAAAAGAAATACATATTTTTATTTTGACTACTTAAGGGATTATATTTACATAAAAGGCCACCTTTCTGCTAGCCAGGCCAAACTGAAAGAGCAATGTCTGTAAAGCCATGCTGAGGTCCTGTTTTTTTCTTTCTTTCTTTCTTTTTTTTTTTCCACCACAACAGCCTAAGTTTGTTTCCTAAAACTCTTTCTGGTTTGATACTTGGTACTTCTGAAAGAGCAGGAATTTGTCCCAGCTTAAATATGGTAATGAGATTTAAAAGGATTTCTTTTAAGAAGTTCCATGGTTAAAAGCCAGCTTAATAGACTCATATCCAAGATGTGTGTTTATATGTACATGTGCACGCTTGTGTATTTAAAAGACCTTCATGTTTTCTTTCTCTCCTATGACCTTGTCTCTCTTTTTTTTTTTTTTTTTTTGAGCAAAAGATTTTTTTCTTCTCAGTTCATTGAACTCTGTTTTCACCTGATTATTTGACTTAAATCATTATTGCAACAGAGGCTACTTTTGGGTTTTTAAGTAAGATAGCAGTTTATACACTTAGAAATGTCTTTGTTTAAACACAATATATTTTAATTGCACTGTAAAAGCATCACATGGTCTAGCCTCATAATAACTCTCCCTTTTTGGAGACCCAAGATTCAGTGTGGGCTCTGTGCAGAGCTCAGAGATCCAGTTAAAAAAATAGGTAGTCCCTATCTAAAAAAAATTGCTCTCCTTATACAATCCTGTGATAAATTTTTATACTTTTATGCTTGATTTGACATCCTCTTTAATCTCCCTCTATCATCACCAGACGTTTTCTCTCTATATCGTGAGATATAAATTTTGCTATCTAATTTTTCATCTAAGAGTTGTTTCCTTTAATATGCAAATCGAAGGCAGTTTAGCTCACAACTGCCTAGGGTAAGATATGAAAAAAAAAAAAAGAAAAAATAGAAAGTCTTTATCAATCTGTAAGATGTACTTCTATCAGTATGCCCAACACGTCTATATATTTATGTGTTGTGTATGCAATGTTTTGCTACTAAAAATATATAAAATATCTCTAATTAATTGGGTTAAAATAATAAAAGTGCTTAAATCAGATACTAAAAAAAAGAATAGTCAAATGCTTTTCAAGTTCATATGACTTAAGTAAAACTTCATAAGTTGGCTTTAAAATTATTGATAAAATAATATTAAAAATGTCTTAAGAGTTTGCCAGCATACACTTATGTTTGCATTTGTTAATCAAGCAATTTTATTTTTAACCCTACCAAGTACTACAAGGTGTCAAAATTTGACAGAGGCGATACGAAACTAAAACTCATCCTGAAAGAAGATGATCTCTGCTTGTGAAATTTTTAATAAATTTCACAATTTATTGTATTGGTTTAATAAAGGACATTGTACTGGTTTAATAAACAATAGGTACATCTTAAATTTAGTAATATTACCATAACTTTAACCTTGTGGTTTTTGGTAGTCTAGCCCACAGGCAGTAAGGTTTGTTATTGCCTTTGTTTGAAAGGTAACTATGCACTAAGTTCCTCCAAAAGTTAGTTTGGCCTACACCCAGGAATGAACAAGGATAGGTTGGAGGTTAAAAGCAAAATGGAGTCAATGAGGTCAAATCTTTGCCACTGTCTCAGTTACAATTTTGCAATGGAAGTTTTATAACTTTAAATCTCGACCATCACACTTTTCATAAATAATCTAGGTAAACAATTAAAATAATAAAATTAGGTAAATGTAATGGGATAAATACTTGTAGACAAGCTTGTCGTAATTTAGAACATAAAGTTATATTAAATTAAATAATAGGCATTTCATTATTTGGGTATTTTCCAATAAAAATATATTTTAGGAAAACATTCTTTCTTTAAAAAAAGTCCTTTTTAAAAGAGTGGACATTTTTTGTCTAAATCAAAGCTTATTTAAAGGATACGCAAAAAACATGGTAAAAGGAACCAGGAAATAAGAGAGAAGTAAAAAAAGTTATAGAAATAAAAGGTATTTTTTGGTAAGAAAGCTTTAAGAGAAATGATTTTATATGAGAAAGAATTGTGTATGGTATTTTAGAGCTAGAATAAAATGACTAGTTGTTTAAGAAAGAGGGATGTTCAAGACAAACCGGAAAGTCCAAGCATGTCATGAATGGTCTGTGTAAGTCACAATAAAAGGATTTACAAAGAATAACTTACATGATCAAGTTGTCTATAATTAAAGGAAAATTAAATGGTTTTAGAGATTGGGTTTGATGTAGAAAAAACACATATACTAAATATTGTTTAGAACAATAAAATTTTCCTAAGAGATTGATTTAGTCTTAAGAAATTATAAAAGATTTTATTTTATTTTTTAACCCAAAGTTCAACTTTTATTGTGTCTCTCCATTTTTGGTTTTCTCTCTCCTTTAAAAGGGCATGAAATAGTAATGCTCTCCAAATCATTTTCAGCTCATATAATTTTTTTTCTGGAGTCCTGTTGTAGTGGCCTGATACTAATAATATTTTCTTAAAGGCCTAAAGGAAACATTTTCTGCCAACTTAATCTTCTGTGCAGCGCAGAAGGTCATTTCTTTTGCTAACTGGCCTAAAAGATTTATGTTTTATCAAAACAATTCCTATGACATTATTATTAAGTCTTAGTTTGCTTCGAAAAAACTGACATGACATATTTTTATTTTAATTAACGTTATTACATTGGTGAATCTTTGTGTATGTGCTTTTAAATTTCTTGTGACATTGAGTTACAGGGTTTTAACTCCTGGGTCTAAAAAGGACATCAAGTCCTGAGAAATCTGAAACCCTGACAGCAACTTAAGCCTCATCTTCATGCCCAGTAGAGGATGCCAATTGGAATAAAATGCATTCCCAAGACACAAGGCCAGAAATTTAAGCTAGTCAACTCCTCAAGACCCAGGGGCTATCGCAGAAGAGGTGGGCAAGTGAGAATATAAACACCAATTTTTGAAAGATAAAATAGGTTCAGTTTCTCTATAAATTAATCATGAATGTCAAAGGCACACTAATGCAAGACCAGAATATGAGCTCCTGTGTCAGATTAGATTTTATTGAAGCGTTAGCTGACTTCTTGATAAAGATTATAGGGTTATAAAAGGTTAGTGGAAGTTATATATTATAGCCAAGATTAAAATTTTATAGATTGTTAATAAAATTTTGAAAAATAAATGTAGTTGGGTTTATGCTATTTTTATTAGGGTTTATTGTTTGGAAAATAAGACTACTCTCTCAAAGAATGAAGGTTTTTGCCCTTTTTTCTTTTTCTTTTGAAATCCCTGAATTATCACTTTGGTTAAATGACTGATTTTACAATGACCTCTGATCCTATTTTGTGATACCAAATGTTTTAAACCTTTGATATTTGACAAACTTTCCAAAATCATAAATGATAAATTATGTCTCTTTCTGACCTAATCCTTTAAGATATGAGTTTTGCTAAAGTCCAAAAAATGACACAAGTTGCCTTATTAGGTAGAAATATTATACAGGAAACATTGTCAAATATGAAATGGTGTTTGGTTTTCTTTGGATTGTATTTGTATAAATGTTATGGGTATGTGTTCCAAAATCACAGGAAACTCCTATAATTCTGATATGACTTAATGTATACAATTAGGAATAATTATAATGGTTATATTAAATTATTTTGTGCCACAGAGGTAACAAATTTCTCTGTCAATTGTGTTTTTAGTTGTGGCTGTCCTAAAATCTTTTGTCATCTATGGACAATTGTCTTGTTTTGGTCTTCCTTAGAAGGTGGTTTTATAATCAGCTGTAGAATTTTAACATGTGTTCCTAATTTCAGGTTTCTGATAATTTGGAGACTGTGAAATTAGAACAGAGGAAAAACATTTCAGCAGTCTTATGGAGAGCTGAAATGTTCATGAATATCAAGCAGAAGAGGGGTTAACTGCATAAACTAAACTGGTAGAACACTAAAGTAATCTTTTTAACTTTTTTTCTTAAAATATTTCTGATCCTTTGTTTAGTTTTTCAGAGTCAGGAAAACTTTTATTTTAAGCTATTTAGAGCTTTTAGCAGTTAAGTAAGGTATATTCTTAAGAAAAAAATTTGGAGCATATCTGTTTCTCTCTACCTGATTTCTCCAAGATTTGAAAACTATTTGAGAGTATTCTTAATCTATAACAATACAGATATTTGCACAAGTGCAATCTGTTTTCACTTGTAAGAGGACACAATTGAAGAAACTGGTTATTTTACCAAGATTTTGACTGAAACGATGCACCCTCCTTTAAAGAATCAAACTTGCCTTATAGAGCCAATTAAAGTTCCCCATGGAAAAAATAAAAACTGGCCTCATACCTTTGCCTACACAGCCCCTGTGGTAGGTAATGAATGTCACTTTATGACAGGCCCAGGAGCCTCAAGGTTATCTTGGAACCTCAAGGGGAGAGTATCACCCAAGTCATAGGTATTTGATGGCTCAAATCCATGACTGGGTTAGTCTTTTGAAAAGTCTTACCTGAGATTCCTCCTATTGAACACAGTTCCATCAAAGCCAATTGAAACGACTATGTAAAAATAATTATTCTTGTTGCACTGTATACAAATATTTATGCTAAATCTGATAAAACAAACCAGATCTACCATAATTTGTCTTTAGTAAAAATGTGAAACTGGGGAGAGAAATATTATATTTCAAAACTATAGGTCACCTGTTGTTACAGTCTAGTCTTTTCTAATGATTTTCAATTTCTATTATTTTTTACAGTTTGGGCTGAATTCTAGTTTTTCCTGCCTACAAGTCTCTAAAAATTCTTATTTTTCTTCTTTATTTTCCTGAAAAGAAACCTCATTTTTCCTAATTTGAAATCACTGAAAACTAAACTGTGCTTTTATAAAGCCCTGGATAGACAACTTAAACTTCAGAAAAAAATAACAACAACCTATTTACATACATAAGCCACTTTCATACCTGCCTACTGATGTATGGACTTCACAGTAATGTGGCCTATATCAATTTTCCAGGATTATTCTTATGTTTGTTATTTTTCTCCTTTCATCCCCCTATTTTCTCTACATATGACATGAGACTTCACAACCTGCTAAAAATGAGCTTTACTAATTAGTCGGGACCTAACCGTTTAGGATTAAACCATTCTAGCTAGTAATGAGAGATTAGATGAAACCTGAGACCAGAGACTCATTTTTTCTAAGATATTTTCCCCAAAAGATTTTAAAAAAGAAAAGCAGGGATATGTGAAAGAAAAATAAATCTTGGGGCCTCCAAATCACTACTGCTTAGGGCCAACCTGCCTCCCATTCTATTCAAAGCCACCCGTCTGTCACTGAAATAAATACATATCTACTTGCCTCTTTGGAAGAGGCTAATCAAAAACTCAAAAGAATAAAACCATTTGTCTCTTAACTACCTATGACCTGGAAATCCCTTCACTGCTTTGAGTCTTCCCTCCTTTGCTTCAAAGTTGTCCTGCTATTCCAGACCAAACTAGTGATCATCTTGCATATACTGATTGATGTGTGATGTCTTCCTAGAATGTATAAAACCAAACTGTGCCCTGACCATCTTGGCACATGTCATCAGGACGTCCTGAGACTATGTCACAGGTGCATGTCCTCAAACTTAGCAAAATAACTTTATAAATTACCTGAAAGCAGTCTCCAATTTTCAGGATTCACACTCTTCTTTTTACTATTATTATTATTTTTGAGAATAACATTTAACATTTTATCTACCCTCTAAGCAAATTTTTAAGTATACAATACAGTATAAATGCCACTATGTGCAGATTTCTAGGGTGTATTCATCTTTACTAACTTAAACTTTGTACCCTCTTTTAAAAATTTGTCTTGATTGGTATATTCTATGCTTCCTGTATTTGTGGAATCATTACTTTCATCAGTTCTGGAAATTCTCAGACATCACCTCTATGAATATTGCTTCTACTCTATTTTCTCTAATCTCTTCCTCCTAGACTCTGATTATGCACTTACACATTTTCATGTTCATGTATTTTATCACTTTTGCATTGTCCATTCCCTTGTCTTTCTATGCAGCTTTCTGGGTTACCTCTTTGTGTATATACGTGTAAACCAAAAATAAAATTCTAAGGAACCCCCAACCATCTGGATGGACTTCTTCCTCGGTCAGGTCTCTTAAAACATAACATGAAAGACTGGTTCAGGCCATGAAGGGAAGTGGGGGTTGAACATGTCTCATTATACCTCTCCAGAATTAACATCAACACAGACTTTAAGTCTGATAAGAAACATTTTGCAATATATTATCTCTGAAGCCTGCTAGCTAAAAGCTTCGTCTGCATAGTAAAACTTTTGTCTCCACAATCTCTTATCACAAACATTCCTTTCTATTGATCCCAGGTCTTTAGAAAACCCCAACCAATTACCAACCAGAAAATGTTTAAATTTGCCTATAGCCTGTAACCTCTAGTTTAAATGTTTAAATTTACCTATATCCTGGAACCCTTCCCTCCCTTCAAGTTGTCCTGCCTTTCTGGACCAAATCAATGTATTTCCTAAATGTATTTGATTGATGTTTCATGCCTTCCTACAATGTATAAAACCAAGCTGCACCCCGGCTATCTTTGGGACATGTTCTTGGGACCTCCTGAGGGCTGTGTCATGGGCCATGGTCACTCATATTTGGCTCAGAATAGATCTCTTCAAATATTTTACAGAGTTTGACTCATTTCATCAAAATATTCTTCAAAAATTATCTTTAAAATGATGTCCAATGTGTAATTTCATCTATCTAGTAGCAGTTTTCTTGTACTTTTCATATATTTTATATTTATACTTCTTATTTCAGGAATGTTTTTCTTTCCATCTGTCTGTTAATTCTGATTATTACTCAGTATATGCTTATATTTAAATGCAGCCAGTATATCTTTAAACATTTTGTATACAGCTATTATATATATTTAAAATAGGATTTTCCAGCATATACAGACTGTTGTGGCTACATCTGTTACTTGTGTATTTCATTGATTCTCCTTATGACTGCTGGCCTTTTAGCTTTCTGAATATTATTCTGTTTGCTCATTTCTTCATGTTCATTTATGTACTGTATTATGAGATTTATATAGGAACAACTAACTGCATGAGTTTATTACAATAATAATAGAAGTTTGAGAATAACCTCAACCCAGAACCATTATAGTTTATTTGAGAGTTTTGCTTCAAGAAGGAAGTTCAAGTTCAGAAGTTCAGGAACCCTAACACTGGAATCCACTCCCAAGCACCTCCACCCTACTCAGTGTCTGCTGGAGTCTCTGGCTCCCATCTATTCTGGCTACCTACCTCTGTGGTCCTGATCAGGCTCTGGAAACCAAACCCAACTCCTGATCTTACAGATTCCAATGTTGTTTCACAATGCCCCTAGCTCATATTAATTCTTTGTACTTTTAATTAATTTATTTATTTTTGGATAGTGAGGGTGTTTCCTGGATAACGTTTTTAGATTTTTTTTTTCAGAGCAGCAAGTATATTAGATTTCTTTTTTCTCTAGAATAAAAGAAACAATAAACGACAATAGGGAAGATCTATCTATCTGCACAGCAAAGGAAACAATCAACAAGTGAAAAGACAACCTACAGAATGGGGAGGACATACGTGATAAGGGGTTAATTTTCAAAAGATATAAATAACTCAAACAACTCAACAGCAAGAAAATAAATAACCCTATTTGAAAATGTGCAAATGACCTGAATAGATATTTCTCAAGACATGTAAATGGTAAATGAAAAAATGCTCATTATCACTAATTATTAGGAAAATGCAAATCAAAACCACATTAAACTATCATCTCACACCTGTTAGAATAGCTATTGTCAAAAAGACGAAGATAACAAGAATTAGGAAGGATGTGGATAAATGGAAACCCTCATCCATGTTGATGGAAACGTAAACTAGTACCACCATGATGAAAAGCAGTATGAAAATACCTATAAAAATTAAAAATAAAACTATCGCATAATCTAGGAATCCAGCTACCAAATATATATCTGAAGGAAATAAAATTAATATGGCAAATAGACATCTGTACTCCCATGTTTATTGCAGCACTATTCACAATAGTCAAGATAATGACCAAACTAAGTGCCCATTAATGGAGGAATAGTATTTAAGACATAAAAATAATAAAATATTGTCATTTGCAACAGTGTGAATGAATCCAAAGAACATTATGTTAAATGAAATAAACAAGAAAAAGAATGACAAATATCCCCTGATCTCCCTCATATGTGGAATCTAAAAATGTTGATCTCATAATAGTAGAGAGTAGAAAGATGGTTACTTTTGGCTTGGGTGGTTACAGAGGATGTTGTTGGTGAAGGGGTATGGAGAGATGTTGATCAAAGGATATATAATTATAGCTTGATAAAATAAATATATTCTGATGTCCAGAACAGGGAAATGAATGGAGACAGAAAGTAGATAAACGATTGCCTGGAGTCAGAGGGTGTAGGACGTATATGTGGTGGGCGGGTGGGTGGGGAATGACTGTTAATGGCTATGAAGTTTTTTGGGGGGTCATGAAAATGTTCTATAATTGATTGTGGTAATGGTTACAAACTAAAACTGTAAACAAACTAAAAACCATTAGATTTTACACCTTAAATGAGTGAATTGTATAATATGTGAATTATATTTTAATAAAGCTGTTTTTTAAATTTATCTATTTACCCATTCATTTGAGAAAACAGAGAGAGATTTTTCAATTAAGTAGTTTACCCATTTATAGAAACTGGAAATTCTGAAATGTGGGTCAGGCTGGAAGTTCAAGGGACAGTTGATGTTACGGTCTTTAGTCTGAAATTCACAGGATAGGACAGCAGGCTGGGAACTCAGTCAGGGCTTCTATGTTGCACTCTTGAGGCAGAATTTCTTTTTTATCAGATGACCTCAGTCTTTTTCTTAAGGTCTTCAACTGATTTGATGAAGCCCACCCACATTATGGAGATCAATTCATTTTAAAGTCTACTTATTCTAAGTATTAATTACATCTAACAAAATACCTTCACAACATCTAGACTAATGTTAGACCAAACAACCCAGAACCACAGCCTATCCAACTTGATGCATAAAATTGGCCATCACAGCAAGTCTTCAAAAACTGTGTCTAATGCGGGTCTAATTTTTATCAAGTAGAGATTCCCTCTAAATTTCTGCTCAATTATGACACTAAAATTAAAAATTCTAGATAGATATTTTTATTAAAATTATCACTTAAGACACAGAGTATAGAAAAAAAATATGGGCAGGGGAGTATAAATGACATTTTCCCCAAAATTCTCTTGATCTTCTCTTCCTCTCATTTTACTCTCTGTTGTAACTGAATTTAAGAGTGTATTTCTAGTGGTTCATTTTTTTTAAACAACTCCACTTCTGCCTGATAATATGGCTTTATAAGAAGATTTGATAGACAGAAGTACCTAGGTGTGGGAAAATTACCCAAAGTAGCCACTGAAGAAAAGTGACTCTCTCTAAATAGTTGCATAACATTTGTTAATAAACCTACAGGATGGAAAACACAGAAAAAAATGTGATACCACTTTTTTTCTGGTTTTATTTTTATCCAATACATGGTGGGGGTGGGGGCCGCCAATCAACCCCCAAGGAAAATCTATTGCACAGCAACCAGTAAATCAGTCCATTCAGGAGAAGGCATTTTCTACCATAAGTATTCACTCAGCCACCTTTGTAGACTTACAAATGTTCATGATATGTTCATGGGATAAATCTTGTCATGCATTTTACTCTGTCTGCAAGAAATGTAGTTCTGAGACAGTAACCCCTTGTCATCTAATTCCTGTTTGTTCACATATACTGATTGCATTCTACTGTATGGACTTCACCAAAGCCGGGCGCGGTGGCTCAAGCCTGTAATCCCAGTACTTTGGGAGGCCGAGACGGGCGGATCACGAGGTCAGGAGATCGAGACCATCCTGGCTAACACGGTGAAACCCCGTCTCTACTAAAAAAAAAAAAAATACAAAAAACTAGCCGGGTGAGGTGGCGGGCGCCTGTAGTCCCAGCTACTCGGGAGGCTGAGGCAGGAGAATGGCGTGAACCCGGGAGGCGGAGCTTGCAGTGAGCTGAGATCCGGCCACTGCACTCCAGCCTGGGCGGCAGAGCGAGACTCCGTCTCAAAAAAAAAAAAAAAAAAAAAAAAAGATATTCATGGGCCATTTAACTTTACAGCTATGTTGATATAAAGCTGAGTAGATTAAGATATTGAATTATTTTCTCCAAAATAAAATATGCTTTTATGATAAATACACTAAAACATTTTCTGTACTCCCTAGAAGTTTCATGAGCTCTGGACAAACTGTGCCCACTGTGTCTAATACAGAAATTGTCTTTGGCTTCGTTTTCTCCCTAGTTTCCAACTTTCACTACTCTCCAAGCAAAAATGTTTACCTTTCTAACTTTGAGAGAAAAATAGAATGCCCAGTTTTAGAAGTAATTACAGAAAAAAAAAAACTATTTCACTCGAGTAAAAATATACTTCTCTGTGGTAATTTAAGGGATCAGACTTTTTATATGACTAGCAAAGATCTTCTGGAGGTAGAAATATAAGAAAACTTAATGTGTATATTAATAACCCACATTATCACACAATCAATATTTTACCATGAGGCTTTATATTTAATCACTTATTTTTGGGATGCTAATTTTATATAATATAAAAGAAGATATTTTAAATCAAGTCTAAGAGAAAGGGAATTAAAAAGACTGTTGAGGTACAATATTGGATACATGTAAATATTAAGAAATATCATTTTTTATCAGGAAAAGCTATCATTGACTCTAAACTTTGATTAGAATATTTAGGAAAAACTATTAACAGTCACTTTTGTATCTTTTATTTCTTGAATTATTGATTCCCAAAGAATGTTTGTCATGTAGTTCTCAACAAATCATTTATAGATTCCCTTTCCTTAGTAGTACGTTTAAATCAACCTGATCAAGTACCCACATTTAACAGAAATAACGCAGAAGTATATCTGTAATTTAAACCAAATTTGGCATGGCAAATAAATTTACAAGAACTCCAAAGAATACCCAGATTTGTAAGAACATACATGTATGTGTCTATATGTATATATAGACACAAATGTATAATACATGTATGTGTACATATACACTTGAAATATAGTATACAGATGAAAAATGTAAGAATATGTAAGAATATGTAAAAATATAAAAATATGAATATGGATTCATATATGAATCCACATATAAATATGGATTATCATATATGTACTTGAAGTATAGGTTATGTTTGAAGTGAAATGCAATACAATTTAGGTGTACCAGAAAACAATGTGTAAATATACACATTCATATATTATATAAAATATATAATATATAAACATATCATATATTTATAGACATATGTATCAATAACATAAACATCATATATTTATATATAGACATATGTATCAATAGTATATTAATATATATTAATATGTATATAAATAATATATTTAGACTATAGCTTATATATATGAAATATATATGAGACGTAGTTTGTATTTGAAGATTAGCTCGATTTGGGAATACAAAATAGATATGCTCTCATTGTGTATGTATAATTCTCATCTTAAATATGTGTCTATATCTACTTACGTATTTGTAGCGATACTGCTATAAAAACACCTACAGCACCACCAGTCATATAAAAGTCTGGCACATACAATTATGTGTACATAATATATTTAAGTACATAATACTTGATATTGATAGTAAACAACTATATAATGGTTTATGTGTTTACTATACTGTAATTTTATTTGATAGTTTATTATTTATTAACATTAATACATTTACTATAAACTGTATGTTGTATTAGGCTTGCAGCAGCCTCATACATCTTAGACTACCATATCTTCTGACTGCATCAGTTTCTCTGTGCTTGATTTAATCTCTTGGTATTTTGTTCATCATGACCCTTAGCATACAAAGTCCACTGTTAATGTTGCCAGTAAGAAGCCACATCAAGTGATTGAACTGGAAACAAAATTAAAAGTGATTAAGGACTAGGAAACTGGAAAATCAGTGACGGTTATTGTTCATCAGTCAAGCATGTCCCATTCCACCATAGCTACAGTCATGAAGAACGAGGTGACATAAGCTGTTAAAAGATCTGCTTTATTGAAGAAACTAGACCAACAAAAATTTGGGCAGGCCTTTATCAGATATGGATAAACTTCTGTGGGTCTGGATTGAAGACAAGATGCAGATGTTTAACTTAACTCTCCTAGAAATAATATCCTGAAAAGACTTTCATCCAAAAAGAGGCAAATGAATGTTGGGTTTCAAAGTCTTTAAGGACAAGATAAGTCTGCCTTGGGGGCAATGTTGTGACTATAAATTGCATCTCTTTGTGATCTGACACAGTGAGAATTCCAGGATCTTTGAGAATATCAGTAAACACACTGCCAGTATACTCCAGGACCAATAAGCAGTCATGAATGGCGAGCTCCTCTTCCAAGATGCCCTCCTAAATTTCCTATGCCAGCAAAATAGAGAAATACTCTTTGGAGAATAACTTATCTTTCAAGATTTTGTTTATTGTTAGCAATGCTGCTGCACATTCTTCTTTCATTGATGATCATTATCCCAATATCAAAGTAGTGTGTCTTTCTTCAAGCACCACCTCTTTGATCCAGACAATGGGTTGTAACCCTTTCAAGTCTGGCTGCTTGCAGCTCAGAGGCCGAAAACATGAGAAGCAAGGATTAGTAAAAAGAAAGAAGCTTTGACAAAATGATAGCAGATGTGAGATGGCTGGGCTGACATCTCCAAGAAACTATCTCAGCCTTATGAGCTTACTGAGAAGGTTTAAGAAGGAAAACTTGGTGTGGAAATATGTGGGAGTGGTGCAGGAGTGTGCAGGTCTGCGTGTCTTGTTCCAATGGTTATCTTGAGTAATTGCCTATCCAGAGCTCCTGTTTGTGTCATCATGACTTCGACTTGGTAGTGGTGGAGTAACTGTTCATAACTACCCCTAAGCAGGAAAATTCTACAGCTAGTTGACTATGCCTGGTCTGTTTCAAATTAGCCCCCAGAATTTCTAAGTGAGCATATAATCAGATAAATGTGCATCATGCAAGGGAGTATCTGGTGGGAAAGGGAGAGAAACAAAGAGTTTCAAACATATGTTTCAAGGCTGAAAGTTAAAAAGGAAAAAAAAAATGTTTTAAAGAACATTTTGAAGCTAAACTACTTGGTTACAGAAAGAAGGAAGTATAGCAGCTTTTAAGGCCTACTACCTGAGGCAGACCTTTGCCCTGGGTATTGAGGCAATTGAGGAAGATTCTGAGAACACACATGAAATCTTGGAAGGATTACAACTTCTATGACTGTATTAAGAAACTTCTTTGGGCTTGGATTGATGTTACCGAGGAGTATATGAATGGCATCTGGTAAAAGATACTTAAGAGGTTTGTCCATGAATTTGAAGGATTTGTCAAGGATGCGAAGGTTGCAAACATTAACAAGACTGTGGTTAAAATGGAAAACAACTTTAACCTGGTGTGGATGAGGATGACATTGAGGAATTTCTACAGGTGGTTCCTGAGGAAATTACTAGTAAGGAGTTGTTGAAACTGATAAAAGAATGCAACTGCTGAAGAAGAGGCAAGAGAAGTGAAAACTGCAGGAGAAGATAAAGAACACCCTCCATGAATATTCACAGTGAAGGGTTTAGCAGGAGCTTTTACAGACCTCAACAAGCTCCTTAAAAAGTGTAAAAACATGGACCCCAACATCAAAATGTTTTCATTAATAGAGAGGAATATTCGTGAAGTATTATCTGCTTATAAGCAAATCTATGATAGAAAAAAAAAAAAACAAATCAAGCAAACCACAATGGATATTTTTCTGAAAGAAAAAGTGACACCTCTTAAGTGCCTCAGACAGGTCCTTCAGGAGGTTTTCCAGAGGAAAGAATTGTTATCACAGAAGATGACATGCATGTTATTGCCCCTGAAGACTGTCTAGTGGGACAAGATATGGAGGTGGAAGACAGGGATTGATGATCTTGATCCTTTGTAGGCTTAGGCTAATGTGTGTGTTTGTCTTAGTTTTTAACAAAAAAGTTTTAAAATTAGAAAACTAAAAATATTAAAAATGTTAAAAGCTTACAGAATAATATAAATGAAGAAAATATTTTTAGACAATGTATGATGTGTTTGTATTTTAAGCTAAGAATCATTACAAAAGACTCAAAAAGTTGAAAAAGTTTACAAAGGAAAAAGTTACAGTAAGTTTAATTTATTTTTGAAGAAAAATCATGTTTGTTTAAATGTAATGTAGCCTAAGTGTTCAGTGTTCATAAAGTCTACAGTAGTGTCCATTGATGTCCTCCCCCTTTCCATTCACTTACCACTCACATCCAGAGCAACTTCCAGCCCTGTAAGCTTTATTTATGGTTAAGTGCCCTATACAGGTATACTGCTTTTTATTTCTTACATCATATTTTTCCTCTACCTTTTCTATGTTTAAATATATTTAGGTACACAAATACCATTGTGTTACAATTGCCTACAGAATTCAGTATAATAGCATGCTGTACAGGTTTTTAGCCAAAAAAACAGTAGGCTATACCATACAGCCTTAGGTATGTAGTAGGCTATACCACCTAGATTTGTGTAAGTACACTCTATGATGTTCACACGATGGTGAAATTGCCTAACAATGCATTTCTCAGAATACATTCCAATCATTAAGCAACACACGAATCTCTCTATATGTGTATGTATACACACACAGATACCAGATAGATAGATAGATAGATAGATAGATAGATAGATAGATAGATAGATAGATAGAGTATATATAGCAAGGTGTGTATATATATAGCACAAGGTATATATATACAACAATGTATATATAGAGATCAAATATATATATATATATATATATACACACACCTTGCTTTTCTAAAATTATTTCAAATGTGGTCATAATTTAAATTGCATCTAAATTGTATATGAACTGCAATTTAAATTGTGGTCACATTTGAAATAATTTTAGAAAAGCAAGATATCACAAAATCTTTAGGCATATTAGTGAAAAATAGTAGTTCTCAAATCATCATCATAACTTTAAATTTTGAAAATAAAACGTTACAGGATGCAGACATGTGCTTATTCATTAGAAATTAAGCCTCTTACCTTATGACTTGTTTTCTTGTTTGAAGAGTAACTTTTAAACCTTCTTGCCGTGTTAATTGCTCTCTGCTTTCTTGTCTAGAAGAAAATGACACAAAATCAGTGATATGTTTATTTTTGTTTCTGAAGCCTAGTATAAGCAAATAAAATCTACTCTGCATGAAAATACATTTTTTTTTCCTACTTTAAAAAATTAAAATACAGAGTTTTGGTGTCTCAGTTCTCGCTAATATGATTATGAAAATAGTCAAGCTATGAAACCTGAACAAAATGCATTTATGAAACAAACATGAAAAGGAGCAGTATTTTTAAACTTATAAATTATCATTTCCTAGAGAATTTAAATACAGGTGAAACTGGAAAAGTTAAATTTATGAGATTCAAACTAAATTATTTTAAACGTCTTTTACGGGGAGAAAATAAAAACTGAAGATCCATTACGTTGATACCATGTTGAGAATTACAAAATGTAACTTAGGAGAATAACATACCCTTGAAAACATCTATGTAACATAAACAATAAGAAATAAAATTGAAAAGCAAACTTTCAACAGAAATACTGTACTTTTGAGTGCTGAGATTTTAAGCAGTTTTAAAGCAAGCAAAACATCATCAAAAACAAAACAAATGACAATGTTCTGATATTTCTGAAACTGCACAATCACAGAACTTCGCTGTAGAATATTTTAGAATTCAACTATTTTCATCTTTAATCCGACCTTATTTTACTTTCCTTTTGCTCTTAGGGCTCTTTAACATGAACAATTTAGGAAAAAACACTTGCTTTCAAATTCATATAATTGAAATTTTTACAGCTCATGACTACTTTTAAACAAAATATATACAGATTGACCTAATTTATGCCAGTTTCTGTGCTACATATCCACCAAAACTTGAGTAATTAAATGAGAAATTATTTGTTTTATTTAAACGCAGGACTCACAATAAAAAACAAAATTTTTTAAAAATGCGATTTCACCATCTCTATATTAACATATTGCGATGAATAATATATCAATTCGCAATAAATTTTTATTTATATAACCTTAATCCTACCTAAATAAACTCTCAGTTTGAACCCAGACTTTGTTTTTAAACATTAAAGTGATAAAGAATATGCAGAAATAAGTTTTACAAATTTGTTGTTATACAATGCAAACCTCCTCAGAAAATAACAATTAAAATAAGAAGAAAATTCATGATTTGATAGATTAACAACACACACAGTGATACAGATTGCAATTGAGCCCAGATAAACAATTTCTGAATGAAACAAAAATAAGCACCATAGTAGCCCGGAAGAATGCTGTGGCTAGGTGGTTTTGCTTGGGGTGATTTGGGAAAAATAACGCTTATTTGACAAACAATAGCAGTTCCTGGAAAATATTAAAAGAGGCATTTAAAAATTATACATCTCTACCTCTAAGTTTTGATATTTGGGAACTATTCAAAACACTTGCAGACACTTTTAAAATATCATGATAATTATATTAGCAAAATCATACCAGTGATCATCACGTCCCTCAGGTAGTCAAAATCACTTCCTTCTATTTTGAATATTTCTAGTGTCCAACAAAGATTATCTCAATCAGGAATAACTGTATTCATAATGCTACTTAATTTCCTACTAAATTTTTGGGAGAAGGTTATAGGGAAATAATTATTAACTTCCTTTGAATTTGAATTGTTCATTTTTCTTACCAAAAATAGTCTTTGCACAGCTATAAACACTTATCTTGGAGCTAATCTTCAGAGAGTTCCTTTATTTCCATTTACTTGTGAAAGTAATGAAATTCAATTTCTGTGTACAGCTATACCTCTGCAGTACAGTCTTCAGTTAATATGAAAGCAAAGCAGGGAGGTATGTGCGTAAAAGGGGAGAGAGAGCAGGCAATGGGTGTAGGATAGATGGACATGGGAAGCTGGGCTTATATACCTGCTTCACTAATGTCTTAAGCAATTTTCTGTTGTTTATAATAGAGTACCTAAAGCAGGATAATTTATAAATAAATTTTACTTTTATAGTTTTGGAGACTGGAAAGGTCGAAGTTAAGGGGCATATCTGGTGAGGGCCTTCTTGCTGATAGGAACTCTGCACAGTTGAGAGGTGGCTCAGGGTATCACATAGAGGGGACTGAGTGTGCTAAATCAGGCACCTCTTTATTCTCTGATAAAGCCACTAATGCCACTCCTATGATAATCCATTTTTCCATTATTTGTTTTATTTTTTTAATTTTATTTTATGTTCTGGGATACATGTGCAGAATGTGCAGTTTTCTTACATAGGTAAATGTGTGCCATGGTGGTTTGCCCAACATTTCTCCATTATTTATTAATCCATGAACAGATGAATTCATTCATAACCCAATCACCTCTTAAAAGCCCCATCTCTCAATATTACCATACTAGGGATTAAATTTCAACATGAGTTTTTGAGGTAACACTCATCTATAGCATTCTGCTGCAGCCACCCCAAACTCATAATCTTTTCACATGCAAATACATTTATTCAATCCTCATTGCCCCAGTGTCTCAATTAATTCCAGCACCGAATCAAAAGTCCGAAATTCACAGTCTCATCTGTGTACCTTATCTCATCTTTAATCTGTGTAATTAAAGCAAGTTATCTATTCCCAGTATACATTGGTAGAACAAGCATACAAAAGATATTCCCATTTCAAAAGGGAGAAATAGGCAAAAAGAGAGAAAGCCTGGAACCCAGAAGGACAGGCATTAAATCTTATAGCTGGAAAATAATAGCTTTTGACTCCATGTACTACCTCCTGGACAGAATGGTATGGGAATTTGGCCCCCAAGGTCTCAGTCAGCCCAATCTCTATTCCTTTACTGGGTGCAACTCATATGGCTGCCCATACAGGTTACAGTTCAGTGCCTGAAGCTTTCCCAGGGGAGTCTAGAAGATTTATAAAATGCTTTCTGGGTCTTCCATTTTCTTGAGAAATAGCATCTGGCTCCCTTCTATTTATGTTAATCTGCTAATCTCTTCACCAAAATGTCACTGTGCTACAACCTTCGTTTTCTCTCCTAAACATACTTTTTCACTCTCATGGTCAGGATGAGAGTTTTCCAAATGTCTTTGCTCTGCTTCCCTTTTGATTACAAATTATGTGTTTAAATTATTCTTTTGTTCTCAAATCTCAGTAAGTGGCCAAAAGTAACCATGCAGCTCCTTCTACATTTTGTTTAGAAATTCCTTCTGCAAGATACCCTAGTTCCCCATGCACAAGTTAGACCTTCCACAAAGCCCTTGGGCATGGACACAGTTCAGTCAAGTTAATTGTCAACTTATAACAAGAATAGCCTTTACTTTAGTTGCTAGAAAATGTCCTTTGTTTTTTCCTCAGTTTATCTGAATCCTTGTCAGAATAACTTTTACTGTTTATATTTTTATTAGTGCTCTGGTCATGACTAGTTAATCAAGCTCTAAGGAGTTCTAAACTTTCCCAGTCTTTATCATCTTCTAAGACCTATTTAGAGTCTAGAACTTTTCTATCCCACTTCTGCAATTATCCCCACCTCTGCCCGTTACCCAGTCCTAAAACTGCTCTGACACTTTGAGGTGTTTATTATCAGCAACATCCCACTCCCAGTACCAATTTTCTATCTTCATTGGTTTTCTGTTGCTTAAAACAGAATACCCAAAACTTTGTCATTTATAAAGAAAATAAATTTATTTCTTACAGTTCTAGAGGCTGGGAAGTTCAAGGTCAATGGGGAACATCTAGTGACGGTCTTCTTGCTGGTGACGACTCTGCAGAGTCCAAAGGTGGCACAGAGCATCACATGGCAAGAGAGATATACATGCTAGCCCAGGTCTCTGTTTCTTCTCTTATAAAACCACTAATTCTACTTCTGTGATAACCCATTAATCTATGTATAAATTAATAAATTCATAAGGATGAAGCTCTCATGATCCAATCACCTCTTAAAGCCCCCATCTTATTTCTACGTGAGTTTTTTGAAGTAATAAACATTCAAACCATAGCACCCATAAAACACACAGTTATCATATTTAGTAGATTGAAATACTCAAGGTGAAATTTGCATTTATATATAAGACTGGCTTTAGCAACTTTCTTTGAAAATGTAAATACCACTGAGTGGTTTAATAGTTCAAATGGACATTGAGTTTTAAACACTTCAACATTCACTGGTTGGTTAGCATCCTCTTTCCTTTAGGTGACATCAGTGTTATGAACTGTCAGTATTAGGAGAAACGGAAAGGCTAGGTATGGAAGGTGGTCACTGCAGAGAATGAACAAGCAGGAATGGAATACCACAGTAGCAGCAGATTCAACAGGAAGCAAATGAAAGATAGGAGATACAAGAAAAGTAGCCTTAGACAGTTCACTCATTGTGTGTTTTTTCTCCTGTATATTTAGTCTTATGCTAAGGGTTGTCAAAGCCACGGCATAAACATAGCTTATCTTCATAAAGCATTGATTATATCCCAGCTTTTGGAGGTAGAGATCAATAATTTGACCAAGTAATTTAAATATCTATATGTTAAATACCTATATGTTAAATCCAAATGAAAATATTATTTACAAGAACACATACATTGTGTGTTGTTTTAGGTTGAAATAGGAATTTCAAAACATCTTGAGGCTTTAGGGTAGCTATTCTAAATTAAATCCCAGCTCTGTGGATAGACAAGTTTTATTACCAGCACTTTAGATGAAAAGTTTGAAAAGCACCACTATCTAATCTTGCCTGTTCTATACCTAACTTACATCATTATTATGCATAGAAAACAGTCTGACACTGGTAAAGCTGTTCAAAAGAGAATGTAACTTAACAACACAGACTTTTAAAAAAGTGATACATAAAAATGAAGAGATGTGATGCTTCTTTACATAAAAGGAACGTATTATACTTGTGGGAGGATTTGTCTCAGCAATAATGTGATACCATCAAACGTCTTAACAGAGATGAAAAAGAAATAAAATGAATAAGCTGCTTGACAAAGGAAGTCATTAAAAATTTTTGGCTCCTCAAAGTCTTCTCTGAGGTACCATCATTTAAGGCCTTTCTAGAAAGATATCGTATCCTTTTTTTAAGAAGTCATATTTCTTCACTACATTCAAAATAGGAATACATACACCTGAAAATATAGATATTTTATTAATTTTGGATGTACACAATGCTTGATTTATTCATTATAGCCATTCTTTCAAGAGCACCTGTGCACAGCTCTCACGGAGACGACACAAAAGGGCTGGCGAACACTAACCCTGCAGGTCGATCATCTGAGAAACCATGTCGGGATCCTTCAGGGCTGTGGGGGAGCACATACAACAGAGAGGAAGGAAGCTGGGCACCAGCCTGTCTGAGCTCAGATTTTCCCAATAACCCCATGGCTTTGGAATTATTTTTATGATCATTTTACGGATGAAGAGAGGAGAGTTTTTTTTAAAGGTTATGCAATTTGATAAAGTCACACAGGTCGTGAGTTCTAGAGCCAGGTTTCATCCACATAAAATCTGGTTCAGAGTTTGTAACCACTATGCTATAACCTTTCTCCAATTAACTCACAGAACAAACTAATGGTTTTCCTATATAAGATTTTTTCCCTCATGCACATTTCTGTTTTTCTTTGTGGATTTCTAGGTCCAAGAAAGTCTCCTTAGATATCAGTAAACACAAAAACTTAAAAAAAAAAAAAAGCTTAATAAATATGTAAGTTAGAAATAGCTATAAAACTAAACTAGTATTTTTGTAAACTAAATGAAATTCAGATAATTTCACAAGCCATGGAAATTCTATCTACTCAGGTGCAGTGACTTGCATCATTACCTAGCCAGCTTTTCTCAGAGCCTTTACATGGTGCTAAGGGAACTGTTAGCTTGGCCTAAAAGTGTTCATTTGTTACCCAGTGATGACAATTACCTGTCTCCTCCTCTTCCATAGACTCTTAATCCCCAAATGGAAAGTGCTGCCAGCCAAATTTATAGAGATCCTCATTTAAGGCAAGGATATCAAATTCAGAGATTATGTTGAGCAGTATGTATGTCGGCAAACCAAGCCCACAGCATCAAAAGTATATAACACAGAACAATGCCCAACAGGCAGCAAAGTCAAGCGATGACTGCCAAGTAATGGTTGTTTGGTCAAAGGCAGTGGGCCAGGTTTCCAGGATCAGGTTAGAATTAAATGATTAACTCACAGGGTTGAAAGAGCTCACTAGGATACCAAGTAGAATCCCAGTGCCCTAGAGGGACCCCCACAGACTGAAACAGCTGCTGCTTCTGCTACAAGCCTAGATGCCAGTAATACAAAGACTAAATTCGCTTCTATTTCTTCAGCTTTCTAACTGTATGAAACACATGCCATCTTTTCACCCATGTTTCATCAAAACATACTTGGATTAGATTGCTTCTTTTTATTCTAAAGTTTAATTGTTAATATGTTTCAGAATTTCTCAATATGATGCTAACAACAGCCTGCCTGTCTCACTCACGTGGAGTAGACTTGAAGCTAGTACATTTTGGCCACCTTCTTCACAGGGTATTTTAGGCAGTAACATTATGACCTTCTGGAAGGGCAGGGACGTCACAGCATATGCCCTGCTTTTCTTTCCCAAGTTCTACTTGTCTGAGAGTCTGTCTTATGCTGCTCCACCCTGCTCTAAAAGCTTTAAAACAAGATTGCATTGCCAGTCTATACCACAGTATAAGCACAATATAAATAGTGGTTAGCAGTTTTCAAGGTGATATCACCTTATTTTCTCATTTCAGCTTTAAATCTGCTTTAAATTTAAATCCACTTCAGATTGCGGAATTATTGTTGTTGTCATTGTAGAGATGAGAAAAGGAAGCTCAGAAGTCTGAAAGTTGGCTGGGCGCAGTGGCTAACGCCTGTAATTCCAGCACTTTGGGAGGCCGAAGCAAACAGATCACGAGGTCAGGAGATTGAGACCATGCTGGCTAATACAGTGAAACCCCATCTCTACTAAAAATACAAAATATTAGCCGGGCATGATTGCGGGCACCTGTAGTCCCAGCTACTCGGAAGGCTGAGGCAGGAGAATGGCATGAACCTGGGAGGTAGAGCTTGCAATGAGCCAAGATTGCACCACCTTACTCCAGCCTGAGCAACACAGCAAGATTCTGCCTCAAAAAAAAAAAAAAAAAAAAAAAAAAAAAAAAAAAAAAAAAGACCTCAAGGGCACATAGTTAATAAGAGAAAAGCAATGCTTGACCCCAAGTCTGCCATTTGCACCTCCCAACTTCTCTTGTTGCTTTGTGTAGTTATAATATGTCCTTCTTCAGAATATAAGCTAGGAGGCTCCGCATCTCCTCTGGCACTTAATTACGTAAGATACACATAATACATAACCAACAATCTGTAAAGTATCTGAATTACCATTCCAGAAATACTATCATACAAATGGAAAATTCATTTCTTAAGATCAACAAATATAAAATTTAACTGTAAGCAACGTAAGTGACTTTGATTAGAGAAAACCACAATATTAGTGTCAGAGAAAGAGACCAGTTTTCCTTTTCTTTTTAAATTGAAAATGTAATACATTATTGATGCCCTGAACCTTAGTTGTCTGAAAAACAAAATAACATGAAGAGAGTGTCTCTATATTCATTCATTAAACTGGCATCTATCAAGAACCTACTTGGAAAAGGCACCACTTAGGCCGACACAGGAACATTTGTAGGATGTAGAAGATGCAAGGAAGAACAAGTTCTACTACTCCCCTCTTTTGAGGGGCATAAACTATCTTGTAAGCAAAAACTTGAAACATAACCAGAACATTTTATATACCTACTGTGTGCAAGGTATGTTGTTGAATACTTAATAGGCCTTTATTTTATAGTTCAGTAATCTGAGCACAAAAATTAAATCAAACACCAAGCCCAGTTGCCTTGTGGGGAAGTCAAAATGAGTTTAAGTCAAAAGATACTTAAGGCAAAACAAAATAAACTGATGAAGCACACCTTACTGGCCCCTTGTCCCAAGTTATTTGCTTCTTATGTATTTTTTTCAGTATATATATATATATTGAATATATATATATATATTGAATATATATATATATATATATATTTTATAAAATATATATATGCCACCAAAATGTTAACAGCCCTATGCATTTTTGGCATAAAAGTGTTCATTCGTTACCCAGTGATGACAATTACCTGTCTCCTCCTCTTCCATAGACTCTTAATCTCCAAATGGAAAGTGCTGCCAGTCAAATTTATAGAGATCCTCATTTAAGGCAAGGACATCAAATTCAGAGATTATGTTGAGCAGTTATATATATATATATATATACTGCTCTTTCTCTCTCTATATATATATTTTTTGTTTGTTTGTTTGTTTTGTTTTCTTTTGTTTTTGTTTTTTGAGATAAGAGTCTCACTCTGTCACCCAGGCTAGAGTACAGTGGTACCATGCCTGGCTAATTTTTGTACTTTTAGTAGAGATGGGGTTTTGCCATGTTCGCCAGGCTGTTCTTGAATTTCTGCCTTCAAGTGATCCATCCACTGCAGCCTCTGAAATTGCTGGGATTACAGGCGAGAGCTACTGCGCCTGGCCCTACATTTATTTTCTATACAGTCAATCATAAAGCCCCCAAATATTTTACAAATAAACTAGTAAGGGTCACCAAACTAGGAGAACAAGAAATAGTCCCCCAAATACGTATGAAAAAGTGAGTCTTTTAACAGCTGTGTTTGTCATTCTTAATCAGAGAGCGCAAAACTGAATCTGATTCACTAAATGAAATACTGTATGACAAATATAAAAGGAAAATATTCCTTACCCAATATTTCCTGTGTGTGCAGAATGAGGATCATTACAGCAGGGAATGTAGGAAAGAGGATGGAGATCAATACAAGAAGAGTTCTAAAGATCTTCACAGGGATAATTATGCTAGAGAACAAGGACGGACAAGCAGCCTCATCACCAGGACTTCCATATCCCATTATCACAACACAGCACCCTTGTCCTGACAGCATCAATAGTTGTGTAGTTGCCATACAGAAGCCACTATAAATATAGCCATACCTCATTAATCAGTAAGAATATCTGCACCTATTACTCATGTAGGGAATAATGATTTAGCAGCTGTGCATACTAGAATAAGGTATGTGTGAGAGTTAGAAAAATAGGGTTAATGCTTATATCATTTTGACAGAGACTCAAAGTTTTATGATTTATTCTACACCCTCTAGGAATAAATACAAATGATCTCTCCTGAAGAAAGTAAATAATTGCTTTTTTTCCATAAAAAAAAAAGCACAGGGCTGTTAATAATTGCTTTTTACTTTAAAAAAATGCACAGGCTGTTAACATTTTGGTGGCATATATTTTGTTAATCAATAAAATAACTATAAAATAAATTGCTTCATTGCTGTAGTTTCATTTAAAGGTTTTCTCTGGCTTCAAAACGTACATCAGTTCAATAGATTTTTTTTTTTTTTTTTGAAAGTGGCAGCCCTTTTATTTGCAAATATGCACACACTCTCGGGCGAAGTTCTCTGGTCCTCGGGTGTGGGGGGCCAGGGAAGTCGCGCCAGCACTCTCGGGTGATGTTCTCAGGTCCACAAATGCGGGGGCCAAAGAAGTCACACCGGCTCCTGCCGGCTAGATTTTTTAAATAATGCAACTTTTCTATGATTAAATCTCCAGTGATCTCCATTGTCTTATTGAGGATCAATGTTTTGTGGTACCGAACCAAGATAAGAGCCAGACTACCTGAATTCAAATTGTAGTTCTGCAATTCATTGCTGTGGGACTTTTTTTTTTTTTTTTTTACTGAAATTTTTCTGTTTAACATGAAGAGAATGTCTTTATGTTCATTCATTCAACAGGCATTTATCAAGAACCTACTTGGTATAAGCACAACTAAAGCCTGTACATGACACATTCTATGATGTAGAAGATGCAATGAAGAACAAGTTCTACTCCCCTCTCTTTGACTTCCTCATTCCTCAGTTCCTTCACTTCGGTATTTTAAAGTTGTCCACTTTCTCTCTTCAGTAAATAAAACTCATTCCTGCCCCAATTCATGTGACTATACTCTCCATCTCACGGGATTCATTCACAGCCAGACTTCCTGAGTGATCTGTGCTCATTATTCTTCTTCCTCTGGACTTTCCCAATCCTACTTAGGCCAACCTGGCTTCTGCCACCACCATTTCACTGAAAATATTTTTATGCTTGTCCACAAAACCTCCAGGCAAATTATCCAATGGACATTTTTTATTCCTCACCTTATTTTTCATGTGTCACCATTTGGCAAAATGTTCTATTTCTTGCATTCTTACTCTCTCAATTTCCATGACAATATGTTCTCTTAGTTTTTCTGCAAAATTAATTTGTTGTGTTTTTCTCCTTCGTTCCTTATTAATATATTATTGTCTTAGATCTTTCACAGGTAAAGTTATTTAGAAGAGAACACTGAGATGAAGACTGGAACGAGGTGCTATTTAGGGATCCTTGCCTGTGATAAGAAGGGGAGAATGCAGCATTGTATAGATGGGTAGAAAAGGAATGGCTATAAAAACTATTAATGCATACAGAGGTGGGGGGCGGTGTTAAGATGACATACTACAAGCAGCTCATGTGCACAGCTCTCATGAGGAGGAAACAGAAGGGCTAATGAACGTTGACCATGCAGACAGATCATCTGAGAAACCATGTCAGGATTTATTAGGTCAGCAGGGGAGCACATAGCACAGAGAGAAATGACAGAAAGGAGGAGGAACTCTTTCCTAACTCATTCTATCTGGTATCACTGTGATAGCAAAACTTGGCAAAGACACAATAAACACAGAAAATTTCAGGCCAATATCCTTGATAAACATAGATGCAAAAATCCTCAACAAAATACTAGCAAACCAAATCCATCAGCAGATCAAAAAGCTAATCCACCACAATCAAATAGGCTTTATACCTGCAATGCAATGTTGTGAACATCAGAGTGAACAGGTAACCTACAGAATTGGAGAAAAAGTTTGCAATCTATCCATCTGACAAAGGGCTAATATCCAGAATCTACAAGGAACTTAAACAAATTTACAAGAAAAAACGAACAACCCCATCAAGAAAAGGGGAAAGGGTATGAACAAACACATCTCAAAAGAAGACATTTATGCAGTCAAGAAACATATGAAAAACACCTCTTCATCACTGGTCATTAGAGCAATGCAAATCAAAACCACAATGAGATACCATCTCATGGCAGTTAGAATAGTGACCATTAAAAAGTCAGGAAACAACAGATGCTGGAGAGGATGTGGAGAAACAGAAACACTTCTATACTGTTGGTGGGAGTATAAATTAGTTCAACCATTCTGGAAGACAGTGTGGTGATTCCTCAAGGATCTAGATCCAGAAATGTCATTTGACCCAGCAATTTCATTACTGGGTATATATTCAAAGGACTATAAATGATTCTACTATAAAGCACATGCACATGTATGTTGATTGCAGCACTATTCACAATATCACAGACTTGGAACCAACACAAATTCCAATCAGTGATTGACTGGATTAAGAAAATGTGGCACATATACACCACAGAGTGCTATGCAGCCATAAAAAAGGATGAGTTAATGTCCTTTGCGGGGACATGGATGAAGCTGGAAACCATTATCCTCAGCAAACTAACACAGGAACAGAAAACCAAACACCGAATTGTCTCACTCACAAGTGGGAATTGAACAATGAGAACATATGGGAATAGACAGGGGAGTGTCACACACTGGGGTCTGTGGGGGGTGGGGGGAAAAGGGGAGACATAGCATTAGGAGAAATACCTAATGTAGATGATGGGTTGATAGGTACAGCAAACCACCATGGCCCATGTATACCTATGTAACAAACCTGCACATTTTGCATATGTATTTGAGAATTAAAGTATATATATAAACAAATTTTAAAAATCAGTGCACAAAAATTAGTAAAATTTCTATACACAAACAACATGCAAGCTGAGAGCCTAATCAAGAATGCAATCCCCTTCAGAATAGCCACAAAAAATACCTAGGAATATAGCTGATCAAAAGATCTCTACAACGAGAATGCTGAAAGAAATCAGAGGTGACCACATTTTCCACGACTTGTTGTAGAAATTATTTGCCTTTTGTTTGCCAATGACTTGAATGACAACATTGAACTTCCTTTGCTACTGGCTCTCAAATATAGAAAATTCCAAACTACTCTGTTTAACATAGTTACTTGAAAGAAGGCTACCTATTTTCTTGTCTAGAGGAAATGAGAGTTTTCTTTACAAATAAATTTGTAATATACTTGCAATCATAGTTTAATTAAGTAGAAGCTAAATCCTATGGAAAATTGTTCTCACTTTATAGGATGATTCTTTCCGTCCTTCTTTGTAACAAACTGTATTGCACCAGCAAGCACATGTATCTCTTTGTGGAAAAAATGCAGAAACTAAAAAAAGGAGGAAAATAGTATTCATTGAATGACCTCATGTGAAATACTCATTTATATTGGAGCTACAAAATCACATATTAAAAACATGCTTCATCAATTGAATTGTTTAAAATAGTTTATCATGTCTAATGAGCCTTATTCAGTAATAAAGTACAACTTACAGAACATTCAACACCACTTAGAGCCCACAAATGGTTATGTATTTAGCCAGTATAATTTCTTCTGAGGTTTACATAATTTATTGTAAACTTCAGGGGTTTATAAAGGTAGAATCAATTATGTTTGTAAACCCTACACATTACACACAGTAAATGAAGGGGTGGCCTGCCCCTCCACATCTATGGGCATTTCTCGTTAGGTGGAACGAGAGACTTGAGAAAAGAAATGAGACACAGAGACAAAGTATAGAGAAAGAAAAAGTGGACCTAGGGGACCCGCGCTTAGCATACAGAGGACCCACGCTGGCACTGATCTCTGAGTTCCCTCAGTATTTATTGATCATTATCTTCACCATCTCAGAAAAGGGTAAGTGGCAGGACAATAGGATCATCTAGGGAGAAGGTCAGCAGTAAGACATATGAATAAAGATCTCTGTGACATGAATAAGTTTAAGGAAAAGTGCTGTGCCTTGATATACATATGCAAATATCTCCATAAACCTTTTTAGTGCATAAAGAGCAGCACTGCCGCTAGCACTAGCACGTCCCACCTTCAACCCTAAGGAGGTTTTCTCCTTTCTCAGTAAATAGAACATACAATCGGGTTTTACACGGAGATGTTCCATTGCCCAGGGATGAGCAGGAGACAGATAGTTATCTCTATCTCAACTGCCAAGAGGCCTTCTTTCCTCTTACACTGGTCCTCCTCAGCACAGACCCTTCACAGGTGTCAGGCTGGGGGACAATCAGGTCTTTCCCTTCCCACGAGGCCATATTTCAGACTATCACATGGGGAGAAACCTTGGACAATACCTAGCTTTCCTAGGTAGAGGTCCCTGCCACCTTCCGCAGTGTGTGTGTCCCTGGGTACTTGAGATTAAGAGAACGGTGATGACTTTTAACCAGCAAGCTGCCTTCAGGCACTTGTTTAACAAAGCACACCCTGCACAGCCCCAAATCCCTTAAACCTTGAGTCACCACAGCACATGTCTCTTCAAGGACAGGGTTGGGGGAAGGGTTACAGATTAACAGCATTTCAAATACAGAACAAAATGGAGTCTCTTATGTCTACTTCTTTCTGTATAGACACAGTAACAGTCTGATCTCTCTTTCTTTTCCCCACAGTAAATAATTGACAAAGAACGTACAATAGAAAATTTTGTAAGTCCAAAATTATCTAATATTTTTTCATTGGTCACAAATGTCTGGCTCTCTGAACGTATTTTCAAAACAAATTCAATGTATATACATATCCAAATCACTACCACCAGATGTATGCAGTACAGTTGCATTCAAAATATTATAATCCCATCAGTTATAAAATATCTGCATATATTTGTATATTTTTATGGAAATAATTGATGAATAATTATTAAATGAATGAATCTATATTGAATGAATATGTAGAATGCTGAAAAATAAAAAAGAACTCAAATTTTATTTTGGCTTATAGCAAATCAATTACCAAATCACTGTAAGGTACAGTGGTAGAAAAAATAAAATAATTTATATCCTAGAAAAAGCACATAAAATGTGGCATGTTGGTACAAGTTGTAAAGTTTACAAATTGTATTATTTATAAAATTATTTATAATTTTACAATTGTAAATTGTAAACTTTTATTACCTTTTATTGTTTTAAAATCTTAAGAATACACCCCTCCACCATAACAAATAAACAAATAACATGCTTCCAAAAACATAACTGAAATTGCTCATAAACAAAATTTATAGGTAATTGAGGTTTCAGAAAATGTGTTTGACTACCTCTCTTAAGAAAACCACCATTTTCAAAGAAAATAACATCTTTTTGGATATATGTTATCTATATGTACTACATATTATAATTACATATCATGTACCATGTATTTGGATTACATATGTATATATTTTAATCAGCCCTACATTTCAATGTACTAAATCTTTAATAATTCAAACTAAAATTATGTAAAATGAAGAATATTTATTGCATTCTTAAATAGCTATAAGTCATTTACATTTCTACCTGTACTATATACATTACAAAATACTTAAATAAACATAATCCAAATAATTATATCACAGCAGACTATGAAATTTTATTCCAGAATACTACAAACCCGAATTAAAAGATGTTGACAGACTATATATTCTATTAGCAAAGGAAATTGACAATTAGGGTAATTGCTTGATTGAAAGAAAACAAGTAACTGTGATCTGAGATAATGTACTGAGCATAATTTATTTTAATCTTAATTAAAAGACAAGTATTTTCATAGAACACAACGATGTATTTTCAATGCTGTAAATGCAATTTAAACATAAAAGAGGCCATATAATAGTGGATTGGATTTTATTTAAGATTTTACATTTTTAAGTGTAATTTTAGCTTCACAGCAAAATTGAGAGGAAAGTACAGAGAAAACCCATATGGTCCTTCGCCACATATGCAAAGCCTCCTTATTATCAGTATCCCCCACCAGAGTGGTGTATTTGTTACAATTTATGAACTTACAGTAAAACATCATTATCACCCAAAGTCTATAGTATTTATTAGTGCTCACTCTTGGTGGTCTACTTTCCATGAATTTGGACATGTTCTTAATAATGTTTATCCACCATTATATAATTATATAGAGTATTTTGATTTCCCTAAAGATTCTCCATGCTTTACCCATTTATCCTTCCTTTCCTCCAACCCCTGGAAACCACTGATCCTTTAGGCGTATCTATAGTTTTGCCTTTTCCATAAAGTCATATAGTTGGACTCATATACTATGTAGCCTTTTTAGATGAACTTCCTTCATGATATGCCTATAGCTACATGCATTTAAATTTCCTCTGTGTCTTTTCATGACTTGATAGCTCATTTATTTTTAGCACTGAATAATATTCCATTGTTTGGATGTACCACAGTTTATTTATCCATTCACCTATTGAAGGACATCTTGGTTGCTTCCAAGTTCACTAATTGTAAATAAAATCGCTATAAACAGCTGTGTGCAGGTTTTGTGTGGAAATTCCCCCAGTATCTAAAGTACATGAAGGAATCTATAGATACTCCTGACCCATGTTTATACTATGCACAATTTCTTTCTTTCCCCTTTTTACAATTTCACAGATAGAAGACTCATTCTTACTATAGATCTTTGTGATTTCAACGTGAAATTATTTTTCCTTACTGTGTACAATGCCTTCACTTTTTTACTTAAAACACTTGACAACATTGTTTTCACACATCTCAGTTGTCAGCATCACTACTCTTAAGTTTTGGAGAGTTTATTAAGTAAAATAAAGGTTTCTTGAACACCAGCACTGCAATGCCAAAGCAGTTGACCTAATAACCCAAATGGCTATTAGCAGGCAGTTAGCAAATATAATGTGGGTACACTGGACAAAGGAATAGTTCAGGTCCCAGGCTGAATAAAGTGGGATAGCATCACACTACTCAGAATGACTCACAATTTACAGCTTACAAATTATTTCAAAAAGTTGCCATTTAATATTTTCAGATTGAGACTTAGCTGAACTGAACCACAGAAAGTAACACTGCAGATAAGGGGGAACTGCTTTATCTTCTTTTAATTTGCATTTCTCTGATGACATGTGATGTGGAGAGTCTTTCATATACTTGGTGCCATCTGTATATCTTATTTGGTTAAGTGTCTGTTTAGATTTTTGGCTCATTTATTAATCAGGTTGTTTTCTTATTGTTGGGTTTTAAATGTTCTTTGTATGTTTTGGAGAATAGTCTTTTACATGTGTTTGCAAATATTTTCTCCCAGTCTGTGGCTTATGTTTTATTATCTTGACAATGTCTTATGCAGTATAAAATCTTTTTAACAAAGTCCAGCTTATCTATTTTTTAGTTTATGGAGTACGCTTTTGTGTTGGAGGTAAAAAGTCATGAGCAAATCATAGGTCATCTAGATTTTCTCCTATGTTATTTTCCACTGGGTTGTGGTTTTAAAATTTACATTTACATCTGTGATTTATTCTGAGTTAATCTTTGTGAAAGTGTAAAACTTGTGTCTAGATTCAGGCTTGTGTGTGTGTGTGTGTGTGGATGTCTAATTGTTCCAGCACCATTTGTTGAAAATACTATCTTTGTTCCATTGTTATGCCTTAGCATAATCATGATAAATTGAGTATATTTATGCAGCTGTACTTTAGGGCTCTTTATTCTATTATATTGATCTATTTGTCTATTCTTTTACCAATACCCCACTATTTTGGTTACTCTAGCATTTTTGTAAATCTCGAATTTAGGTAGCGTCAATCCTCCAACTTTATTCTACTTCTTTAATATTTTTTGGCTATTCTTGGTCTCTTATCTTTCCATATAAACTGTAGAATGAATTTGTTGTTATCAATTAAGTGAATTGCTGGTATTTTTATTGGGATTGCATTATATTTATGGATAAGTTAGGAAGAGCTTATATCTTGACAATATTAAGTCTTCCTATTCAAGAAATATCTAGTTATTTGATTTCTTTCTTTAGAGTTTTTATATATTTTTTCAGATTTATCCCTAAGTATTTAATTTTTGTGGTGCTAATGTAAATGACATTATATTTTAAATTTCAAATTCTACTTGTTCATTTCTGGCATATAAGAAAGTGATTTGCTTTTGTATATTAACGTTATATAATGAAACTTTGCTATAATTGTTTAGGCTTGTTTTATTTTTCAAACTTTTTTTTCCTAAAAATATAAACTAGTGTTTCTTCCTTTTATAAACTATACTATAAAAAGACACTTCCAGCTACCCAATAGACTTTTAGTTTCAAGCTAATATATTTCCAGACTTTAAAGAAATCATTTTTCTTAAAACAAGAGTAAACATTCCTTATCTTGATATAAAGGGCTTCAAATTAAAGATGATATAAAATGATCAATAAATAAAACAGTTCATATTTTAGGGATTTAAGGGAATGAATAAGGAAAGTACATAAACATGTATCTGTAAATGTTCTTCTCAACATTGGTTACAACAATAAAAAATGTAATGCAATTCAATTGTCAACACTAGAAGACTGATAAAACAAATTATTTCAATACCCAAAAGGGGTTAAAATATGCTAATAAATATTTACAAAGGTAAATAGATTCACATTTTATTTAAAGTATACTTCATCAGTTTGAAGAGTGTTGAAAAGCAATGTTTAAAATATAATGATTCTAAACCCAGGAAAAATAGCTTAACCCAGATGTTTTCCTTAACCCAGGAAAAACACCAAAGTTGGCACAAGCATGAAGCAAGGCTTGGGCAAATGACTCTATTACATATATCTAGCAATAATATTAGCTACTTTCAGAGATAACTCCCCAAAAATTCAAAACATTAATGATTAACTGTTAAGCAAATATGCCATATTTTGCTTGTACACAGGAGTGAGAAATTACAACATATGTTTCTAATTTATTTAATCTTTGTTTATTAAAAGCATACCTCTATCCTTTCTGAAGGTTATTTTCATAAATAGATTTTGTGGAAACACCCTATAAGAGATTGTCACCCAATGATTCATCATACAATTCCAGTAGAAAAACTAATTCATTTAATCTGTGTTTTCTCCTGTCTGACCATGAACCAGGGATAATTACTATTTCTTGCAAATGAGGTTCAGTTCTAAAAGAGGAATAGTCTTTCCAAAGGCAGAGAAACTTTGAGAGTGCAACATTCCCCATTCTGGCTGTGAACGTCACCCTCTATAAGCAAATCTGACAAATAAACCTGGTCTCCAAGCTATCTACTTTCCTGACCATCTGTTTGTATGGCATGGTGCCCTTACTGAAAGGGCACTGCCAATTTTGTTTTGAAAAATAAAATACAGTCAAGTTAAGGTGACTAAAATTTCCTCTGCAGAAGCAGGATCTATATTGCATAGATATGCATAATTGGTTTTGTTATTTTTGCTCTTGCATCTCCTTTACTAGAGGAGAGGAGAGGGTATACTAAATGAATACTCAGATAACATGGGGAGAAAAATAGACTCAGAACAAAATAAAGTATTACTTTCTCAATAAAACCAGCAATGTGTGAAATTACATGTATCAGTATATCAATGTGATGGTCATTCTCAACATCATCACCCACATTTACCAACTCACACTCTTTAAAAAACAAAACCAAAACACCTTAAAGAAAAAATAAATGAGAATGAGATTAAGAGAGCCCACGCCTTGCTTCACAAAACACTTTGCAATTAGAGATTAGGCAAATGAAGAACACATTGGTAATGTGCCTATGAGATAATGGAGTCAACCAGCAGGTACTTCATTCAAATGAAATCCCTTGAAAGACATCACCATATAATCTAATATTCACAGAGAAATAAAAGTGATCTTGACCATATGCCTTTTATACTATTATTTTGATTTCACAACTTTTTTCCAAGAAGTTCAAGTTTATTGGTTAATAAGCAATAAGAGTACAAACCTTAGTAGATCACTAAATTTAATTGAGTTTGGTTTGTTTCTTTCCTCTTTCAGTATATCGGTCTTATTCTAAAAATACAGTCCCATTAAAATCAAACACATGCTTTCCACAAGGCTGTTTCTACTTATACTATGCTTACAGAATATTGGCATTATACACTTTCATTATTGAGAAACAGGACAAATAACTTCTCACTAGTCTTTCTTCTCAGAGGTGTGGAAGGTTGTAGACCAATCTTTACATATCTGTCATTCATATGCTACCTACGATAAAATGCATATGACTTTTTCTCAAGAATCTCAAGAATTTATATTGTACAAGAACACATGGACACAGGAAGGGGAAAAACACACACCCAGTCCTGTCAGTGGTGGGAGGGATGAGGAGAAGGAGAGCATCAGGACAAATAGCTAATGCATGCGGGGCTTAAAACCTAGGTGATGAGTTGATAGGTACAGCAAACTACCATGGCACACGTATACCTATGTAACAAACCTGCAAGTTCTGAACCTGTTTCCTGGAACTTAAAGTAAAATAATAATAATAATAAGTTTTAAAAGGTCATCCTAAAACAAACAAATAATCTATATCATAAATAGGAAAAAATTTTTTGCTAAATGTTGCTTTCTTCATAATGTATACTTTTTGATATAGGCTCCCTATTTCCCTCAAGGTATATATCTTGTGTTATATCTCAGTTAGAGATACTCTGAGATATAATTTTACCATTTACTGTTTTTACTTAATACAACTATACAACATATAATCAAATATGTAATATACATAATTGAAGACACACATGGAGATTATATAATAAATAACTATATTTCTAAATCTTAACATGTTTTTATCAATGTTGTATTTGAAACTGGCAAATGCCAAAATAACAATTTTTCACTCTGTACCACTTAACCCATCCATTTATCCATCCATCTATCCATGAGTCCATCCATACACCACTTCACATTTCTTTAAGCCCTACTGCCATGGACTGTGAAGAACATCCTGATAGTAAGCAGTGCTTGTTGAATGCTGATGAGAATGATGCAGTGGTAGACTGCTGACCTGAGAGAGTTTAGGAAGATTAAAAAAAGTAACTAGGCCGGATGTGGTGGCTCACGCCTGTAATCTCAATACTTTGAGAGGCAAACATGGGCAGATTACCTGAGATCAGGAGTCTGAGACCAGCCTGGCCAACATGGTGAAATCTCTACTAAAAATACAAAAAATTAGCTGGGTGTGGTGGTGCACACCTGTAATCCCAGTTATGCAGGAGGCTGAGGAAAGAGAGTCGCTTGAACTCAGGAGGCAGAGGTTGCAGTGAGCCGAGATTGTGCCACTGCACTCTAGCCCTCCAGCCTGGGTGACAGAGTGAGACTCCATCTCAAAAAAAAAAAAAAAAAAAAAAATGTATATAAATCCCTGAGAAGGTTAATATGGATGTTTTCCACAATTAAGAACCAATTTATTCATTGTAAAAAGAGGAAAAGAAGTAAAGATAGCACAATTGTTGGATTACAAATTTGACTATGGAAAGTTAGGGAAACAGTTCTCTAACACCTTCTATTTGCTCAAAGAAGAAAGATTGAAGGCCATCAACTAAAATTTATATAGGACAAGAGATGAGTGAAAAAATTGGAATCAAGGTGTGAAAAAGTGTTGTGAAATAAGGCAGAGTGAATTTACTACAGAAAAACAAAAGGGATCTCAGGGCAGTATTGAGATCATTTGAGTTATTATCAGAATAAAGTCAGGACCACCCACCTTTCGGGTTATGTGTTTTTCTGTAGCAACAATTAGCTACTTGGACAGCTGGTTAAACCAAGCTTAGGTTTTGTCAAGTAAATGCAACAGAGTTGAGAGCATTTGTAGAAGAGTTACAATAATTATCAACAAGGAATCCAGACTAGATTAGAAGGGAATACAATAAAGGCAACAAAGGAGTTAGTCTCGTGAACCTTGTGTAACATTTGCAGTGCCCATAAAACATAGTAGATATTGAATAATAATGTAAAATGCATCCTTTTATGGTTGTTTCTGCATTAAGTTCAGTATTGTTTTTTGTCTGTACTAACGAGCAACATAGGCATACTTAAAGGCAAAGATTCAATTGCCCATCCACATTCCAGGAGTTTTGAGAAGCTATGGGTAGCTATATGAACCCATGTATGTATGTGAGCATGTACTACACAGCATGTACACACGTGTGTAGTATTTAATCAATATGTCTCAGCACACATGCTAGACTAACATTCAAAAGAACCCACAGCTGTTCATAATTCAATATTCATTAAATTATGTATTTTCTTTTTTGCCATTTAGGTAATTTTATTATTTTAATTAGCACATAATTTTACACATTCATAAGCTACAGTGTAATATTTTGATACAAGTATGCATTGTGTACTGATCAAATAAAAGTATTCAACATATCCATCACATCAAACATTTATCATTTCTTTGTGGTGGAAACATACAAAATCCTCTCTTTAGCTATTTTGAGATATACAGTATCTTAACAATTACTATAGTTACCCTACTGTGCATTAGGACATCAGAACTTACTTTTCTTTTTTAATTAAAACTCATACCTGTTAATCATCCTCTCCACATTCTCCTCTCAAACTTCCCTCCCATTCTCTGGTAATCACTGTTTTATTAACAACTGCTGTGAGATTAACATTTTAGATTCCACGTATAAGCGAGAATATGTGGTATTTGGCTTTCTGTGTCTTGCTTATTTTTCTTAATATACTTAATACAATGTCCTCCAGGTTCTTTCCTGCTGTTGGCAATGACAGGATGTATTTTTTTTTTATGGATGAATAGTATTCCATTATGTATATATACTATATTTTCTATAATCATTTCTTTGTTGTTAAAATAAAACTCCATCTGTTTTTGAAGACTAATTACTTAGGCTGTTATCTTGGCTATTATTAATAGTGTTGCCAAAAACATAGGAGTGCAGATATGTCTTTGACATATGGATTTTGTTTCCTTTGGCCATATAACCAGTAATGGGGTTGCTGCATCATGTGGTAGTTCTAATTTTAATATATGAGAAACCTTTATTTCTTATAAGGTCAGTCAAGTGGTCATGGATTCCTTAAGCTTTTGCTGGTTTGAAAGGACTTTATTTCTCCTCCATGTCTGAAAAACTACTATGCTGGATACAGTATTCTCAGTGAACAGGTCATTTGTTGTTTTTTACTTGTTTGTTTTCCTTTCAGCACTTTGAATGTATGTTTCTATTCTCTCCTAGCCTACAAAGTTTCTGCTGAGAAATCAGCTACTAGTCCAATGAGGATTCTCTTATTGGCTTTAGCATTTTATTTTGTTTCTTTAGCATTCTCTCTGTCTTTGATTTCTGGCAATTTGATTATAATTTGCCTCTGAGAAGACCTTTTGGGACTGAATATATTTGGAGATCTTTGAGCTACTGGGATCTAGATGTCTACCTCTCTCTCCAGACTTGTGTAGTTTTTCACTATTATATTTTAAATATATTCTCTGTACCTTTCTCCATCTCTTTTGCTTTTCGAATATTAATATTGCAAACGTTTGTTTGCTTATTGACTCCCAATAAGCAAATAAACTTTATTTCTTTGTTATTTGTTATTTCTTTATTCTTTGTTATTCTTTTTCCTCCCTCTGTCTAAGTCATTTCAAAAGACTAGTCCTGAAATTCAAAAATTATTTCCTCTGCTTAATCTAGTCTGCTGTTGAAGCTTTCAAAGCATTTTTATTTCACTTATTGAATTCTTCAGTTCCAAGATTTCTATTTGCCTTTCTTATAAAATAATATCTCTTTACTGAATTTCTGATTCAGGTCATAAATTGTTTCCCCGATTTTGTTATTTACTTGTACTCTATTCTATCTGGCTGATGTTTCCTAAGATCATTATTTAGAATTCTTTGTGGGCATTTTTTAAGTTTCCTTTCTTCATGATCTATTGAATAATTACAGTATTGTGTTTCTTTGGAACTATTATTTATTTTGTTGTTGTTGTTTTGTTTTTTTGACATCTGCAAAAAGTGGTCAAACAGTCATCTCTTCCAATTTTATGAAAAAAAACTTTTGGTAACAAAACGTTTTCCTGATGTTGGGTTCTAGAGTGCCAGTTGGGTAGGATGTATTGAGTTTGGTTCGATGTGGATGCATTATTGAAGTTTCTGTGTAGTTTCTTTAGCTATAGTCCACATCAGTGATGGCTATGTATGCCTCAGTGGTGTAAGCTTTAGGAGCATCTGGTGGCAGTGTTGCAGCTTCATTGGGGGCAATATACTGGGCTGGTTCTCAGGCCAGAGCTGTATACACCTTATTATGCACCCATAACCCTGGCCTGAAAAACAGGCTAGTGGTCCTATCACCAGCAAGCCAGTCCTCAAGTGCCAGCAGTTAACACTATATTTATCATTGCCATTTCTTACAAATATTTGTTCCTCCTTCCCACTCCATCCCGCCAAAGAAATTTTCATGCCAAATTCCTACACCTCAGTGTGACTATATTTGAAGAATGGGCCTTTAAGATATTAATAGTAATTTAGGTTACATGAGGTTGCAGAGGTAGGGCCCTGACCCTGTAGAATTAGTTTCCAGCTTGAGCATGTGTTTGAGGACTGGTTTGCTGGGGGTGGGGCCACTGGGCTGTTTTTCAGGCCAGGGTTATGGGTACATAACAATTCAACAGGTCCAAGTTTGGCTTTCCTGCTGTGAAGAACCATCTGTTCCTTAGGGTACAGAGCACTGCATGGTGTCAGGCACAAGCATCATAGCCATTCCACTGAACCCAAGTTCTGAGCAGCCAGAATCATGGCACTGGAACTACCTGTGTGAGCACGGTTGAATGACGATGGAGCCTCAGGGATAAAGAGACACAATAGATACTGGTGTCAGAATAGTGTGTAATCCAGAAGTGGCTTAAAATGTCACCATGTTTTAACATGTTGGGTCATGGAGTTTGTGCACAATGTGGGTTACTATTCTGGAGCAATGCAGTCATGTAAATTCCATGCAGCTCCCCAAACTGGGCTCAAGCCTCTAAACTGCAGTATTCTCTTGTGCCACAAACTGAAAGTGTTTGCAGTGGTAATGGGAGCTGATAGGGGCTTCCTTTTTACCTTTTCTCCACAAGAGAAAGTCCCTCAAGGCTCTAAGCAGATCCCAGTAGGGGAGATGAGGTGTGGCAAAGGCTAGATGCCTCACTCCTTTCTCTATGTTGCAATCCTGAGTTTCTGTGCTTCACAGGCTTTTTATTATTCCATTGCTGTGCTCAAATACCCTCCTTCAAAAACTCTAATCAAATTTTAGCTGTTTGTTGTTTTTGTTTTTGTTTTTGTTTTTGTTTTTTTGGAGGAAGAGGAGGTATGTGAGCACCAGGCATCTGTGGTCAGCCATCTTGCTGATTGTTTCTCTTTAGAATCTCTGTATTTTCTCTCAAAGTTTACAAATTGTTTTTAGTAAGCAACCCCCAATTTTTTTGCACATAAATTTGATGAATGATCTATTATGAAGCCCTGTGTAAATGTCCCTTATGAAACTGAACATTTATAAAACTATTCCCTATCATTCCACAAATACAACTGTGAAACTAATGATCCAAAAATTACTTTGCATGTGACAAAAATAAATTTAGTAAAATTTATCCCTTTAACATGAACTTATTATTGCAAAAATCTTTCCATTTATTGTAATTATTTAATAATTTTACATATTATGATAAAAAATCTCCAAAATATATGAAGGTGAATACAAATGTAAAATGAGACAGGGTGCTATTTTTCTCTTTTGAAAAGCAGCTTCCCTAAAGAGAAATATCGCAGCTCATCAGAATTTGCACATTAAGACTCCATATAACTCCTCACAGAAATTCATTTGATGTATTTATTTTATAATAATGGATTTCTCTCAACAACACATGTTTAGTCTATTACAAAAAATACTGCTGATAAGTTATAGTTTAGCTTATATAAAGAAGTTTTCTATGGGAAGAAAAAACTTTCTAATATGAAAATAGTAAATATTTTAATAGATTATTTTTAGTTTGGAAATCATTTGGAAAACAACCAAAAACCTAGATACAACTATAGTTACATTATTATACTGATACCCATACCTTATCTACTACCTTAAAGTTAACGTTGAATTATCTTCTACTAAAACTAACTTCTGGTGACCACAAAAATAATCAGCATAGTATATAATAAAATAAGCCTACAGAACTTTAATCATGTAATACTTGATTTTCATAGAAACTCTTGAATTTATAATGACCAAAATATCTGTTTGTCTGCTTTTTTTAGACTTCAAACATTCCCTCTTTAATGAAATGAAAAATTTAATGTGTAAAGTGAATATAAACTCAAAGAATCCAATAATTTATTTGAATGTTATACCTTTCAGATAAGTAGCACTCCATAATGTACAAAAGATATATCAAGAGTAGTAAAGTTTACTGCTTGGAATAAATTTATCTTTCTGTGTTTGCAGTTTACATAGATTTAAACATTGAGGCAAGGAAAGATATGAGAAATAGTCTTAAAAATTGGGAATTAAATATAAAATCTGATAAAAAATAATTCAATTATATGCATAAGATATTATTGCAAATATGTTTCAAATGCTAAAATAAATAATATGTTAGCAGTAGCTCTTATTAATTATGTATACAACCTGACAGTTTATTCTTTGTCTGTAATCAATATACGCTATAAGCTATAACTTTTAACAATAGAGTCTAGCTAGAGGAAATGTATTTGGAATCTGAGCAACACAACAGTATTTGTACCCAATAGCCTCTATATAGGTATAAGTATCAAGTAGAAACCTTCTCAGAGTTATCTCCATTTCCTCCCACTCTTTGCAGCAACTTTTTGCATCCCTATATTCTAATCTTCTCTGAGACTTTATCTAGAAACAACAAGTTTGTGGTCAAAACATTAAGATATAATATTGAAGCCAACTTTATAGATGCAACAAGAACACATAAGTAGTTCAATCTAAACATAAGTGTTTTATTGTGGTGAATTAACTCTGTTTTATTATTATACTTTAAGCTCTAGGGTACATGTACACAACATGCAGGTTTGTTACATATGTATACATGTGCCATGTTGGTGTGCTGTACCCATTAACTTGTCATTTACATTAGGTGTATCTCCTAATGCTGTCCCTCCCCCGACCCCACAACAGGCCCCGGTGTGTGATGTTCCTCTTCCTGCGTCCAAGTGTTCTCATTGTTCGATTTCCATCTATGAGTGAGAATATGCGGTGTTTGTTGTTTTGTCCTTGTGATAGTTTGCTGAGAATGATGGTTTACAGCTTCAGCCATATCCCTACAAAGGACATGAACTCATCCTTTTCATGGCTGCATAGTATTCCATGGTGTATATGTGCCACATTTTCTTAATCCAGTCTGTCATTAATGGACATTTGGGTTGATTCCAAGTCTTTGCTATTGTGAATAGTGCTGCAACAAACATACATGTGCGTGTGTCTTTATAGCAGCATGATTTAAAATCCTTTGGGTATATACCCAGTAATGGGATGGCTGGGTCAAATGGTATTTCTAGTTCTAGATCCTTGAGGAATTGCCACACTGTTTTCCACAATGGTCGAACTAGTTTAAAGTCCCAACAGGGTAAAAGTGTTCCTATTTCTCCATATCCTCTCTAGCACCTGTTGTTTCCTGACTTTTTAATGATCGCCATTCTAACTGGTATCTCGTTGTGGTTTTGATTTGCATTTCTCTGATGGTTAGTGATGATGAGCATTTTTTCATGTGTCTGTTGGCTGCATAAATGTCTTCTTTTGAGAAGCGTCTGTTCATATCCTTTGCCCACTTTTTGATGGGGTAGGTTTTTTTTTTTTCTTGTAAATTTGTTTGAGTTCTTTGTAGATTCTGGATATTAGCCCTTTGTCAGATGAGTAGATTGCAAAATGTTTCTCCCATTCTGTAGGTTGCCTGTTCACTCTGATGATAGTTTCTTTTGCTGTGCAGAAGCTCTTTAGTTTAATTAGATCCCATTTGTCAATTTTGGCTTTTATTGCATTGCTTTTGGTGTTTTAGACATAAAGTCCTTGCCCATGCCTATATCCTGAATGGTATTGCCTAGGTTTTCTTCTAGAGTTTTTATGATTTTAGGTCTAACATTTAAGTCTTTAATCCTCTTGAATTAATTTTTGTATAAGGTGTAAGGAATATTTCCTGTTTCAGCTTTCTACATATGGCTAGTCAGTTTTCCCAGCACCGTTTATTAAACAGGGAATTCTTTCCCCATTTCCTTTATTTGTCAGGTTTGTCAAAGATCAGATGGTTGTAGATATGTGGTATTATTTCTGAGGGCTCTGTTCTGTTCCATTGGTCTATATCTCTGTTTTGGTATCAGTACCATGCTGTTTTCGTTACTGTTCCCTTTGAAAACTGGCACAAGACAGGGATGCCCTCTCTCACCACTCCTATTCAACATAGTGTTGGAAGTTCTGGCTAGGGCAATCAGGCAGGAGAAAGAAATAAAGGGTATTCAATTAGGAGAAGAAGAAGTCAAATTGTCCCTGTTTGCAGATGACATGATTGGATATTTAGAAAACCTCATTGTCTCAGCCCAAAATCTCCTCAAGCTGATAAGCAACTTCAGCAAAGTCTCAGGATACAAAATCAATGTGCAAAAATTACAAGTATTCTTATACACCAATAACAGACAAACAGAGAGCCAAATCATGAATGAACTCCCATTCACAATTGCTTCAAAGAGAATAAAATACCTAGGAATCTAACTTACAAGGGATGTGAAGGACCTCTTTAAGGAGAACTACAAACCACTGCTCAGTCAAATAAAAGATGACACAAACAAATGAAAGAACATTAAATGCACATGGGTAAGAAGAATCAACATCGTGAAAATGATCATACTGCCCAAGGTAATTTATAGATTCAATGCCACCCCCATCAAGCTACCAATCACTTTCTTCACAGAATTGGAAAACAACTAAAGTTCATATGGAACCAAAAAAGAGCCCGCATTGCCAAGTCAATCCTAAGCCAAAAGAACAAAGCTGGAGGCATCACGCTACCTGACTTCAAACTATACTGAATGAAATCTTTAATGTGCCGTTGGATTCAGTTTGCTTGTACTTTGTTGAGAATTTATATATACATATATATATATATATGTTTATCAGGGATATTGTCTGGTAGTTTGTGTGTGTGTGTGTGTGTGTGTGTGTGTGCCTCGTGTTTGCCACATTTTAGTATCAGGATGAACTTGTTTTATAGAATAAGTTAGGGAGGAGTCACTCCATCAATTTTTAAGCATAGTTACCACAGGATTAGTACCAGTTCTTCTGGTAGAATTCAGCTGCAAATCCATCCAGTCCAGAGCTGATTTTACTGGTAGGTTGTTTATTACTGATTCAGATTTGTTACTAGTTATTGGTATGTTCTTGGTTTCCATTTCCTCCTGGTTTAATCTTTGGAGGTTGTGTGTTTCTAGCAATGTATCCATTTCCCCTAGATTTTCTAATTTGTGTGCATAGAGATACATAGTAATTTCTGAGGATTTTTTGTATTTCCATGTGATTGGTTGTGATGACACTTTTATTACTTCTGATTGGGTTTATTTGAATCTTCTCTCTTCTTTTGTTATTTTACCTAGCAATGTATCAATCTTGTTTGTTCTTTCAAATAACCAATTTGTCATTTCATTGATCCTTTCTGTATGTTCATCTCAGCAATAATCACAGTAGCAAAGACATGAACTGACATTGGTGCCCAGAAATGATACATTAGATAAAGAAAATGTGGTACATACACACTATAGAATACTACACAAGCATAATAAAGAATAAAATCATGGTTTTTTTGGCAGCAACATGAACGCAGCTGGAGGTGGCTATCCTAAGTGAACTAATGCAGAAGTAGGAAGTCAAATACTACATGTTTTCACTTTTATATGGGAGCTAAATGTTGGGTTCAAATCAACATAAAATTGGGAGTTATAGACACTGGGGACTCTAAAAGGAGGGAGAGAAGGATTGGGGCTTGAACTGAAAAACTTACTTTTGGATATTATGTTCACTATAGGTTAATGAGAGCCATAGAAGCCCCAACCTCAGCACCACACAATAAACCCTTGTAAAAAACTTGCACATGTACACCTTGAATCTAAAACAAAAATGGAATTGTAGAACATAAATTTTAAAATGTGATTAAGACAAAAAACATAAGAGCTGCGAGAACTACTTGTGGAGACAGAAGACAATCAGGTCCATTTTGTGGGAAAGAGAAGCCTAACACGGAAGAGACTGGATTTCTAGGTAGATGGCAACCTAGAATCAACCTTTTTTATGTTCCTTTAACTCTTTATTTTATTACCTTGGAGGGATCACTTTCTATCATATTTGATATGGGGAAGGAAAACAGCAGTACTTGTCTCTTGGTCACTGTCAGCTATGAAATAGTATCAAAACAGTACCAGAGCTAGGGTCTGTTGGCAATGAGATAATGAACTGAAATACAATTGGCTAAACATACTCTCTTCCATCCCTGCATTCCACACTATTCTATAACCGGTTTTGATGATTTCAATGATGGGGAATCATTCTTAGAATATGTGTAATTTCTACATATGTAGGTAGAGAAAAAGTCTCTGAGGATAAAGAGGGGAAAAGTCTATCTCCTTATCCACAGCAAGTTCTTTTTTTATCTTTACCCAAGATCTCTCTCTTGTTGACTGAATATTCACAAGCTAGACCCTGGGATTTCACCCCTCCCACTAATTCACATTATCTCACAAAGAATCTGCCATGTTTAAGTAATCATGCATTTCCAGGGATAAACAACACAGTATTTGGGGACCACAACTACCATGAAAGAGATAACTCACTGACTAAGTCATGTTGATGTTCCCTTCAGCTTGACTGAACATTAGACTTCTCCCTGACTCTAGGCCCGTGACTTTCCTTTTCTTAGAGCAATTACTTTAAGAAACTTTCATTGGAAATTCTTTCTCTGTCCCTTTGAGATGTAATATTTTTAAAAGCCTCCTGCCAGTTTTACACTCCAAGAACTTTTATCTTAAGGACATAGGAGCTATTTATTTGAAATGTGATCAACAGGAAGATAAGGTCCCAATTTCCCAGTTTCTGTGGGACAGTGGGAGCCTCTCCCACAGAAACTGCGAAATTAAAGTACTTAAGCAGGTACCTTGTTCCAAGTTCTAAACTACTTTCTGTCATAAAGATATATTAAAGTATATTTTCCTTTGTATTAATCCAATTAACAAACAAAAGTAGCTTAAGATATCCCTCTCATTCCAGCTATTAATAAATCCTACTACTATTGTTTCAAAAGAGTTGAGTTCAGACTAATATTCTGGTCTCTCTCTCACCTATTATAATAGGCTTGAATAGAGTCTCCCTTGCCTACTTAACATTGTCTGGTACAATTTTTGCTTTGATGCAATGGGTGAAAAAATAAGCAAAATTGAGGCCTAGAATGACTTATAATTTAAATATACATAAAAGTAAATTTAATGGGAAAAAATGTTATGAGATGTATGAAGCAAAAACAGTGTCATAAAAGTAACCAATTGGAATCATTGGGTATGAAGATATAATAATTGAAATAAATTATTCAATAGAGTGATTAAATAGCAAAATAGATACTGCCTTAGGGCAAATGAAAGAGCAAAAAATGAAGATCAAGAAATTCAACCAGAACAATATCAGGAAGAAGTAGAGTGGAAAACATAAAATAAAACTTGAGATATAAAATGCAAGCCTCAGAGGTAGGAAAATAGAGAATTATAACACAATATAATTAGGAATCCATAGAAAAATAACAGCTTAAAATTTCATAGGCTTAAAAATTAACAAAACAAATTATAACAATACAAATATAAATGTGGACCCATGAGAAAAATGTGTGAAATAAATATATACAAAATAAGTTATATCAAAAATTTATGCAACTTGTTAATGCAGTAGTGGGAAGAGAACTAGAGCTTTAAATATATTAATTTAAAAAAACATAAATAAATCTTGAATACATTATTTATCACAAAGTACATGGAAAGAGTTATACATTTAACCCAACAACCAGAATAATGGCATAAAGGAACATCAAAAAAATGTGAAAAGATAACAATATATGAGATGGCATATAAATCAAAGTAAAAACAAAACAAATCTAGAAAACAAATGATAATATAAAAGACTATATAATTTTTAAAATCTCTAGCAAGATTCATAATACCTATAGAATGAAAATGCAAATAAACTATAGAATGAAAATATTAAATAGCTAAAGACAAACATATTTTCAACAATAAAGTAACTAAATTTCTTGAAAAATATAAGATGCCAAAAATACATAACAATGAACTAAAATTGATGAAAAATAGATACTGATAAAAATGGTTATGGTATTCATAATCTACCTTACCAAAATAAACGTAATGTCTGAATGATATTTTTAGATGATTTCTAGCAGTGTTTCAAATATTTAGCACAATTTATATGAGTTGACACAGGTAATAAAAGAAATAAGTAAAAGAAAATAAGAGGGAGATATGTCCACTTTAGAGTATGTGGCCAGTATACCTTTATTTAAAACAAAATATAGAAAAACTATAGACCAAATGAATATGTAAATATACATGATAAAACAGATAAATAGAACTCTTGCTAATTCTGTGCAACAAGGCATCAGAAATTATAGATTATGATCAAGTAGGGCATCACTACCATCCCTTGCCTGCAAAATTGTGAAATTCTCCTAGTTGGTCTTCTTACTTCCACCCTCCACCTCCATATAGTCTCTTCTCTATCTGGCAGAGCTCTTTGTCAAGCAGGCCTAAGTTCATGCCATTCCTCTCCTTAAAACCCTTTATTATCTTCACATCTTATTCATAGTAAGAGCCAAAATCCTTCCTAGACTTATAAGGTACTGCACCATATACCTTCTCCCCCCTTTACATGCCTATTTTCACCTCCTCCCACCACTACTCAGCTTGTTGGTCACTCTGTGCCAGTCTCACTTGTCGCTCTGCTCAAATTCCCAGAGCCTGTTCCAGCCTTGTCATCTGTTCCTTCTGCCTGAAATGCTGTTCTTCCAGTTATTCTATTGGTGTATTCTTCTATTTATGTAAGTTTCTTCTTAAATATCACAACAGAATCATCTTCTGTAACAAATATTGTAGAGAAGTTTAGGTCCCTGCATGCCTTGGCATTGCCTATTATCTTTTTTTCTCCCAAAGCACCAGTCAAAATATACCTCTATGAGATCAGGTACTTTGTTTTGTCCACTGACATATGTCAGTATCAGTAGAGAAAACAGGCAAAAAGTAAAAATGGAGAATACGTTAAAATCCAAATGGGTAAGAAGTACATGAAAGGAGGTTAGGAACACAGACCCTAGAACCAAAGAGCTCGGTTTGAATCTCATTTCTACCATTGATTAGCAGTGTGATGTAGAACAGATTGCTTAACTTCTCCGTGCCTCAGCTTCCAGTTATAGGTAATTGAGATAATAGTACTTAGCTCATAGGTGAGTTATTAGGGGCTGTAATGAATGTTAATTTAAATCAAATTAAGGGCTTAGAAGGATACCTGAAATATAGTAATTGCTCTCTAAGTGTTTATTAAATAAACACAAAATATTCTTGAAATCACAAGGAGTCAGAGAATTTCTAATTTATATCGAAACTATCATCAGAAAACAAAGCCAGATCACATGAATTGTTGATCCAGATGTAAGAAAATGAAAACTAGAACGTAAGTAGTACAAACAGTTTGGAAATACCTGTGGCAACACTTAGGGAAGTTGAATATGCCTGTACTCCATGACCTAGAAATGTTACTGCTAGGTTTAAACACCCCCCAACACTCATATACATATTTGGCAGTGGTCCTTGTATACATACATATACATATACCTATATATGTATATATAAATATACAAAAACATATTTTATATATTATATATACAGATGTTTACTGTAGCATTGCTTGAAATAACAGTAATTTTGAAGCAAGAGTGGGATATGTATCAATAGCTAGAACAATACATAAAATGCAGTGATGTATCGATGTATATTGTAGAACATTAAGTAGAAATCAGAAATGTAAAAACAATACTGGAGAAACAATTTTAAGAGCAGATTCCTAGAGATACCCTAATATTAATCACATTTGAGTAAACGAATATGATATAAGAATGGGATTTGTGATGGGTAAAAAAAAATAATTTAAGAAAACAGATTTTTCATTAACAAAGAAGAAATTAGGTTTTATATTCTAATGAGAGAAACAGTTTGAAAAAATTAGCACTGTGGCCCCCCTTAAAACATGCTATGCAGGCTTTTCCTACAGCCTTCCATGTAAGGTCAGTCTGGAACATTGTGTATCTCTAGATAATTAAAACGTTTACTAAAGATGAACATGATCCTTTTGGCAAGAGCAGCAAAAAGAGAAGACACTCACAATTGTAACATTTGGAGATTTTATATTGATTCTCTTATTCATTGCTGTTTAGTAATTTCTAATTTAAACCCTAATGCTTAAAGCTCAGAATTAATGAGCACTTACAGGACAAAAACAAAAATAAAAACAAAAAGCAAAACGAGCCCTCCAGATAGTTATTGCATAAAGACAAATGGTATTCAAGAGCAATCAGAAATATTTTTTATTGAAATCACATCGCTACTACGTAAGAAATTAAACTTTTATACAGAATTTGAAATGCTTCAATTTAACAAACATTTATTGAGATTCTCCGAAGTTCCAAGCATCATGCTATCCTGGGAAAAATAAGGCCTGGCTTTTGATTTTGGAGACTCCAGTTTTTAGTCACTGTTAAATAAACAGTTAAATACTCTCTAAAGCAACTATCGGGACACAATTTAATACTTTTTTTTCTTTTAAATGAATCATTCCTTAGTGATTAAGTTTTACAGTACTCAAATTTGAAATTACTGAAAATAATTTCATATATATTATGATTGCATCAACATTTGATAGTTAAAGTCCTTATTTAAAACATATTTTGGTTAGGGTTTATAGTATAGTATATTATCTCACAAATTTTTCTTTTTATTCCACTGAAACAAACAGGTACAAAACAATAAGAGCTTTTTTAGATTAAGTGGGGTAAATGCTAGGCTAAATAAAAGTGTGAATTATGAATTATTTTACAAATAAAGTTATTGCTGTCCTTTCAGCCATATATAATCACTTGAACTTAGCTCTCCAAGAATTCTCACTACTGGAAAAGGAATAAGATGTAAAAGCAGAGAAGGAATACCAGTCCATCAAGTAGGGAAGTAAGAGTTTGGGCTGTTCTCTGCTAATGAATGGCTGGCAGTGCTCATATTGACTTATCTTCCTGGTAACGTATATTTATTCAGCAAATTTTTCTGTAGACGTTTCTATGTGATAGGAGCTTTGGATAAATCAAGAAGGAAACAAACTTCTTTCACTCCTGGAGATTCTTGTAGTGGGGAAAGCAGTTAATTAACAAGTAAAAATAGAAATAAAAGATCTTCCAGTGTTAATTACTATAGAGAAAAATAAAAGGTACAGAGATATAAAATGACAGGCATGCTTTTTTAGAAATTGTGTCTGGGAACAATTTCTGGAAATGAGGTGGCAGAAATTGTGTTCTGAGGGGTCCAGTTTAAATCTTCTGCATGTGTTCTCTGAGGAAGTGGCATTTGAGTGAAGTCCTGAATGAAATAAAGAAGTATGAAATACAAGTATATAGGAAAATACTATTCCTCCCATAGGAAATGGCATCTTTTGTTTTGTTTTTTTTTTTTGTTTTGTTTTCACTTTTATCTTAAGTTCAGGATACAAGGGCGGGTTTGTTACATAGGAAAGCGTGTGCCCTGGGGACGTGCTGTACAGATTATTTATCACCCAGGTATTAAGCCTAGTACCCATTCGATATTTTTTGTGATCCTCTCCCTCTTCCCAACCTCCACCCTCTGAAAGTCCCCAGAGTGTGTTGTTCCCTTGTATGAGTCCATGTTTCTCATCATTTAGCTCCCTCTTACTAGTGAGAAGATGTGCTATTTTTGTTCCTGTGTCAGTTTGCTAAGGATAATGGCCTCCAGCTTCATCCATGTCCCTGAAAAGTACATGATCTCATTATTTTATATGGCTACAGAGTATTCCATGGTACATACATACCCACATTTTCTTTATCCATCCATCATTGATGAACATTTATATTGATTCCATGTCTTTGCTATTGTGAATAGTGCTGCAATGAACATACATATGCATGTATCTTTATAATACAGTGATTTATGTTCTTTGGGGTATATACCCGGTAACGGGATTGCTACGTCAAATGGTATTTCTGTCCCTAGGTATTTGAGGAATTACCACACTGTATTCGGATGTGTTTACCGTATGGTATAAACTGTATATGGATGAACTAATTTACACTTCCACCAACAGTGTATAACCTTACCTTTACCTCCACAACATTTCCACTATCTTTTATTTTTTGACTTTTTAATAGCAATTCTAATTGGTATGAAATGGCATCTCCTTGTGGTTTTGACTTGCATTTCTCTAATAAGTGATGTTTCGCTTTTTTTTAATATGCTTATTTGGCCACATGTGTATCTCCTATTGAGAAGTGTCTGTTCATGTCTTTTGCCCACTTTTTTATGGAGTTGATTTTTCTTGTAAATTTAATTTACTTCTAGATGCTGTGTATTATTAGGCTTTTGTCAGATGCTTAGTTTCCAAAAACTTTCTCCCATTTGGTAGGTTGTCTGTTCACACTGTTGAGTTTCTTTTGGTGTGCAGAAGCTCTTCAATTATATCCCACTTGCCAATTTTTTGTTGTTGTTGCAATTGCTTTTGGTGTCTTCATGAAATCTTTGCTCATGTCTATTTCCTGAATGGTATTGCCTAGGTTGTCTTCCAGGATTTTTACACTTTTGGATTTTACATTTAAGTTGTTAATCTATCTTCAGTTAATTTTTGTATATGGTATAAAGAAGGCATCCAGTTTAAATCTTCGGCATATGGCTAGAGAGTTATCCCAGCACCATTTATTGAATAAGAAATCATTTCCTCATTGCTTGTTTTTGTCAGGTTTGTGAAAAATTAGATAGTTGTGAGTGTACGGTTTTTGAAACAGCATTTCAGGAAAGATAATAACAAGGTACAAGGCCTTGAGGTAGAAATGACCTTTGTGATTTGAGAAAATGGCAGGAAGCCAAGTGGCTTGAGTTCAATGGTCAATTGGATGAGTGGTGAGGAAATGAAGTGAGACAAATAGCCAGGAGGCAGATCCTGGAGACCAAAGGTCCCCAAATCCCAGGCCATGGACAGTTACCCGTCTGTGGCATGTTGGAAACCAGGCTGCACAGGAGGAAATGAGCAACAGGTGAGCAAGCACTATTGCCTGAGCTCTGCCTCATGTCAGATCAACAGCAGCATTAGATTCTTACAGGAGTCTGAACTCTATTGTGAACTGTGCATGAGAGTGATCTAGGTTGTATACTCCTTATGAAAATGTGACTAATGCCTAATAATCTGAAGTAGAACACTTTCATCCTGAAACCATCCCCCACCTCCATTTGTGGAAAAATTGTCATCCATGAAAGTGGTCCCCAGTGCCAAAAACATTGGGGATCACTGCTATAGACCTTGCTGCCATAAAATTTATATTTCACTGGTTGTTACCAGGTCAGTAGGAAAATAAAGCATTGCAAGAAATCTACTCCTAAAGGATAATGATGGCTAGTTCTTGGGTAGTAGGAGTAGCTGTTGTGTGGCATGGCAAGACTTAGGATTATTGTAGAGTAGAGTGGGAAAAATGTGCTAAGGATTTGAATGCAGTTTATGACAGAAAGAGAAGAGCAAAGATAACATCAGTGTTTGGGTCTTGAGCACTTTGGTAGATGGTGAAACCACTTATTGAGATAGACAACTGGTATGAGAGTGATGGGAAAGAGTGACTTGGAACAAGTTAAATTTAAAATATTCATTTGCATTTGCAATCCAAGAAGAAATGTTGAGTGGAAAACTGAATATATTTTTCTGGATGTCAGGTGCAAAGGTGTAACTAGAGATACATGTTTGGGAGTCAAATTTTCTCATTTCTCTATTGAGGGTACTAAAGTCAGACGCTGAAGGCTCATAATAGTTAAGAGAGCTATATATCTATTTATAATTGGCATGTTTATATGTACAAGTATGTATCTCTGCAGGAATATAAAAAGAAAAAATAGCTCACTATGAAGAACTTGAGATAGAGTTAGTTATTACTAAAGAAAAGCATTTTAATAAATCATCTGCTATAGATACAGCAGATATATTAAATTTGCTATAAAACTATAATAAGGGTAATTTCATAAATGTACTCTAAAGAATTGAAAATTGTGCATCAATTAAACTAAATATATAGCATTACATACTCTTAGGTATTTCACCTAAAAATGACATATTTATAATTTGCTGGATATGTCAGTGATGATATTTTAGAGTTCATCATGAAAATATAAGCAAAATGGAATATTCTTGATAAATGCAAAAAAACACTTGATACCACAAAATATTAAGGTAAAGATCAATTGTTAATGCACCATCAGAATAGTTAGTGGGTGAACAGGTAGTAATTACTTTAGTGATAGTGGAAAGCAATGCAAAAATAAGTGCTGGATTAGTGAATATCATAAAAGCTTTAGTTGAACTATATTCAAGTAATCATTAAGTGAACAAGCAATAGTATTTGAAGAGTTGAGGATTTTTCAAAACAGAAATGGGTAATTCCATAAAAAGCTTAAGCTTTATTAACTTGGTTATTTGAATAACTGATTTTTCAGAATTCTTATAAATCTTATAATGATAATTCTAATGCTACTGGCAATAAATCACAATATTTGCTTTGCCACACAGATGTGCATAGGCTAGGCTTCCGGAGGCAAAGTGATGACATAATGTTTCAGATTAAATAAGTTGCTTTACTAATGTAACAACACTATTAGCTAAATATCACTCAAATATATCATAGTTTAGCCACCTGGAAAGCATCCCAGGTATTTTTAATTTAACTGCAATTCGATTTGCCAACATAGGGTCAAAAGAATATTCTGCTTAACAGATAAATTGAAAGAATATTTGGATTTAACATGAAAAACAAATTATAATTATTTGGAAATTTGAGAAAATGACAAATACATATTCAGGTTTATAAATTTTTAGTTTCTTTTTTATTCATTTTTTAAGTTGTCAGAAAGTAAAATTTGCTTTTGTTTTGGTTTTGAGACAGTCTTGCTCTTTCACCCAGACTGGAGTGCAGTGGTGCGGTCTCAGCTGACAGCAACCTCTGCCTCCTGGGTTCAAGGAATTTTCCTGCCTCAGCCTCCTAAGTAGCTAGGACTACAGGCATCCACTACCATGCCCAGCGAATTTTCATATTTTTAGTAGAGACAGGGTTTCACCATGATGGCCAGCCTGGTCTAGAACTCCTGACCTCAAGTAATCTGCCTGCCTTGGCCTTCCAAAGTGCTGGAATTACAGGCATGAGCCACCGCGCCTATCCAAAATTTACTTTGATATACAGTTCTATGAATCTTAACATTTAACTTAACGTTCTAGCAACAGAATTAGAAACAGTTTAATAATCTCTCCCAACCAAAAATATTTCCCTCATGTTAACATTGGTATCCAAACCCTTTCTCTAGCCCCATATCCTAACCCCTAAAAATCACTGAACAGTTGTCAGCCACTGGAAAATTGAATTTTCAAGAGTGGGTTTCTTTCCTTTTATAATATAGATAATTGGGGCTGTATGTTTGAGATAGTGTCTATTTTCTTAAATTTATAGTAAATAATGTTCAGTTTTCTTCTATTCCATGGAAGCATTTTCCTGAAATGTTTGTAACTTACAATCTTATATTTTTCCTGTTTCTTGGGCATATGTGTATATACCTATCAATCTCTTTCTCTTCATACATATATATGTAATTTCCTTTTGATTACTAATTTTTGAATGATTATTTAAAACGGGATAATATGTTCTTCTGGGAAAGAAAGGAAAAGCCTGGATTCCAGGCTTACAGTAGATGTCTTATTTTATATAGTCTTTATGTCTTCCCCAGCTAATAAAGGTAGGAAACTATGAGTTTTCTCAAAAAGAAATATTTTCTTCTTATCTCTCATGAAAATAGACTGCTACTTACAAATATGGCTTATTTTTGTGATTCCATATTTATATTTAATAGCTTATTTCTTAGAGTTAAAAAGTCTAGGGAAGATCCTATAGCCATCCCTGCACACTATCCCGATTTTTAAAAACATGAGATTTAGGCTTCCCACGTCAGGTTATGTCAGTCCCCTTCTTAGAGCATACTTTGTTAGGTTTTTTTTGGAGAAGCTATTGTGGACTCTCTTATCTGCTCCTAACGACAGGAACCCCATCGTTCTCCACAGCTACAGCCAGCCCTTCTGCTTACCTATGGATTTGGTAAATCTGTGATCTACTAGTTTCTGCAGAAAGACAGTTTTCGTATGGGTTTTTTCTTGTCTTTTTATGTTTTGGAGACTTTTTGAAAACAAGGTGAAGTATAGCTTAACTTTATGCCCCAGCAGTCATACTGAAAAGAACAGATTCACCATTTCTCAAACAGCTTCTCTCAGCTTCCAAAGTCCCCTCAACAAGGGAACTAGAACTCACAAAAATATCATTCACATGTTGCAGTCTGACAGATCTTGTTTACAACACAATTCTTTCATATTTTTGGCTCATATTGCTCTTCAGGAAGAATATGCATAATATAAGCATTTCCATTTAATAGAATTTTGCCAACACCAGGCTCCCATGTTTTGTTTTGGTTTTAATCCTATCCAGAACTAAGGAAAAAGCAGAGTGAACGCAGAGATGTGTCTTTCTCTTGCTAATCTGAAAGTATTGCATCAAATTCAAGTTTCTTAGACATATATTTTTCAAAAACACTTAAGAGATCTGTTACAAATGTACTCTCTGAAGCCCCATCTGAAGGATTTTATCACAATTAGGTCTCCTATTGATTTACACTATGTAGATAATGCCAGAATATTCAGATAACTTTTTAATTAAAAAATGACTATAAGTGATACATGATAAGCTAGCAGTTGACATACAGTAATTACATTGTTATCATTGTTTTCCCCAAGATTTTTATGCTGGGAGATGCTGGAAAGTCTCAAGAACCCACTTTGTAACAGTATATGTGCAATGAGAACTAATTCAAATTAATAGAGATCACCACAGCAATTTCTTTCTTTTCAGGGGAATTATATGGTCTTTTAGTTAACGTATGTAGAAATCTGTAATTAGACGAAATTTTCTCTCTGTACAAGTCAATGATGACTTGGAATAATCTTCTGTTAGAAGACTTCAGATAGATGTTAAGGAAACTTTGAGGTCCTTTGCAAAATTATGAAATTCAGTGGTTTTCATAAGCAGTGGCCTGAAATATTATTTTATAACCATTCTGAAAAAACTCATCCTGTTCCATTCAACACAAATAGATATACGTATGTACATACAAACTTGCTTACACATATGTGCACACATATGAAAATACATTCATATACACAATACATGAGTATGTGTTAGAAAACTAACAGATTTCTAACTCATTTATATAAAGTGATATAAGCACTCTATATAAGTAAAAATAATTAGTTTCTAATTTCAATACAAAATTCTATCATATAAAATACTGAGAGTTGAGAAATGTGATTATTTTCTGTTTCATTAAGTTAAAAATATATATATCCAGTGATTTTAGTACACTGGCATCTCATGAAATGGATTTTAAAAAATTAAATCTTTAATTCACACTAAACTGTTAAGGATTATCCATTCTCAGCTCCAACACTGGTACAATTTTAATCAACTGTTAATTTAATCAGGTCATTTTGTGTTACATACATCTTAAGCATCCTCCATGCTATTTTCTATGCAAAGCATTCAACCACCAAAAGTTTCCCTCTTATCTTGCCAACCTCTTCTCTCATTTATTCCTCCTCACATCTCATCTCTAAACTCAACTCTGTCCTAAATCATTTTTCAAAGAGTTCTATGACCTGCCAACCTCTATGGTGTTGACCCTCTTGAATTACTTTAATATTTACAGTTTTGCAACTCATTGACACACTTTATACACACACACACACACACACACACACACACACACATATATATATATATATATATATATATATATATATATATATATTTAATTTTTTTTGAGACAGGGTTTTGCTCTGTCACCCAGGCTGGAGTGCAGTGGTACAAATACGGCTCACTGCAGCCTCAACCTCCTGGAATCAAATGATCCTCCTGCCTCAGCCTCCCAGGTAGCTGAGACCACAGGCTCACATCACCATATCACCATACCCGGCTATTTTTTAAATATTTTATTACATATGAGGTCTCACTATGTTTCCCAGGTTGAGCTTGTACTCCTGAGATCAAGCAGTCTTACCACCTCAGCCTCTCAAAGTCCTGGGATTACAGGCGTGAGCTACCATGCCTTATATATGCCCAGTACCTCATATATTTTTGTACCATTATCTTTTCATATGGTTTTCTTACAACTCACAAATATATTTTAATTATACACAAAGCAGAAATGGACTTGCTTATGTTTTAGTAATAAAATATTCAGTGCGTTCCTTTTATTAAATGCTGCTGACTGTGAACATTTTTTTTTCACACATTGCTTAACTGTTGATAAATCTTTAATGATGACATTTAAGTTAAAACTCTGAGTAAAACCATTTGGTCAGGAAACCTTTTCGTTTAGTCTCATATTCAATGATTTATCTATGCATATAATTAATCCTATACATAAATTAAAATATCTATTATAATAGATATTATTCTAGAAATGTATTTGATGTTAAGCTTTTGTTGATTTTTTAGTCTGAAAAAATGTAAGGCTTATAAATATTTTTTTAACATTTTAAGAGGGCTTAAGCAGGCAGTATTGGCCACTGGCTAAATGAAAAGGTTTAGAGAAAAAGAGTCATGAATTTCTTACTCATTTTCTGTATGACCATGGCAAATCTCTACATTTATTTTTAGTTAGTTAGCTTAGAATGCTATAACAAAAGTACCATAAACTGGGTGGCTTAAGTAACAGACATTTTTTTCTCACAGTTGTGGAGGATGAGAAGTCCAAGATGAAGGTTTCAGCAGATTCAGTGCCCAGTGAGGGCCCATTTCTTGACTTGCAGATGTCCACCTTCTTGCCATGTTCTCATACAGCGGTAAAAGAGAAAACCCTGGTTTCTCCTTCTATTCTCATATGGTCACTAATCCTATCATTCGGGCTGAACATTTATGGCCTCATCTGAACCTAATTATCTGCCAACAACTCTACGTCCAAATACTGTAACATTGTGGGTGAGGGGTTCAACATATGAATTTGGGGAAAATACAAATATTGAGCCCAAACCAATATTCATCCGTTAAATTAAAATATTAGGAATCTTCAATCACATTATTAAATAAGACTTGAGACTTTCAGGTACAAACCTTGCCCAAGTATCTATTCCATGTCCTGTCACTCTGTCCTCTGGTCAGTCTACTGTAGCCACAGTGGTCTCCTTTCAATTATCTTAAAACAATCTTACTCTTGTTGTTCTCTCTGCCAGGAAGTTTCTACCCCAAGTCTTTAGTGAGAGTTTCTCTTGCCAATGCTACTAAAATACATTCTAGATACTTTATTATCTAGACCAATTTTTTTTTTACCTCCTACTTCTTGAAAATTTTTTATTATCATTACTTTCATACATTTTACTATTTGAAATTTTCCTGGTCACGCATTTATTTACTTCTGAATTGTCTCCACTAATAAAAGTTAACATTATAAAAGCAGAGACTTGGCTGGGCGCGGTGGCTCAAGCCTGTAATCCCAGCACTTTGGGAGGCCGAGACAGGCGGATCACGAGGTCAGGAGATCGAGACCATCCTGGCTAACATGGTGAAACCCCGTCTCTACTAAAAAATACAAAAAAAACTAGCCGGGCGAGGTGGCGGGCGCCTGTAGTCCCAGCTACTCGGGAGGCTGAGGCGGGAGAATGGCGTAAACCCGGGAGGCGGAGCTTGCAGTGAGCTGAGATCCGGCCACTGCACTCCAGCCTGGGCGACAGAGTGAGACTCCGTCTCAAAAAAAAAAAAAAAAAAAAAAAAAAAAGCAGAGACTTTGTATTTTTATTGCTGAATCCCCAGTCTCTAAATTGCATATGGTATAGCATAAGCATGCAGTAAATACTTCTGGAAGAATTAATCAGTGAATTAGGAAATTAGAATTTAGTATCTCACATGAAAACATTCAATAAATAGTACCTGTATTAACATATATAGAATAGAATAATAGAATTGATAGCTTCAAGTTTAAAAATAATCAAAATACCTGTGTTTTAATATGTAAGCTCAAGAAATATAATGAAAACTTGGAAATAATAAAGATATTTTATGTGATTCTATTGGGTTATTTGCATATTTTCAAATTGTTTCCTTTCCTATATTTGTTACGTATACATCCTACCATAAAACAAGCCTTCATCAATTTAAAATTATTGAAATAATATAAAGTATACTTTCCCATCACAGTAGATACAATTAGACACTGATAATATACACTTTACAAATTCACAAAATTCAAGAAAAAGACAACAAGGAAATTAAAGATAAATAAAAACAAAAACACATCAAATTAAAATTATGGAATGCAGTAAAAACAGTGCTTATGGGGAAATGTATAGCTATAAACATTTGTTTAAAATAAGAGAAAAAAATATTCAAATCAATAACCCAACTTTCTACTTAAAGACAATGTGAGAAAGAGGAAAATAAACATAAAACAATTGAAACAAAAATAAATAATGATTTAAGTAGAAATATATAAAATCAAGAATAGGAAAAACCATAGAGGAAATCAAAATCAAAAGTTGATTCTTGGAAAGATTCAGCAACGTTAACAAACCAACCTAGAATAACCAATAGAAAAAAAGAGAAGATTAAAGTTACTAAAAATAGCAGTAAGATGAGGACATAACTTCCAGTCTTACAGAAATAAAAATTATTAGAATATTTGCCAATAAATTAAATAACTTAGATGAAATAGGCAAATGTGTACAAAACTACCAAAACTGACTCAAGAAGAAATAGGAAATCTGTATACACCTATAACAAATTAAAGAGATTGAATTAGTAATCAAAATTCTACCCTCAAAGAAAATCCCAATGCCCAGAATTCACTAGTGAGTTCCACCAGCAATTAAGGAATAATTAATACCAATTATTCACAAACTCTTCGAAAAATTAAAAGAGCAGTGAATACTTCCTAATTCATGCTATGAGGACAGTATTATCTTGGTACCAAAACCAGGCAAAAATATCACAAAAAGAAAACTACACATTCTCTCTAATGACAATAGATGCAAACATCCTAAACAAAATTTAAAAATCCAACACGTTAAAAAAAGATTATTCAATACGACCAAGTATTTTTCCCAGGAATGGAAGGATGCCTTAATATTAGAAAACCAATTACTATGAGGTACCATATCAATAAAATAAAGGCAAACTACATGATCATCTCAACAGATACAGAAAATCATTCAACAAAACCCAACGCCGCTTCCTAATAAAAAGACTCATAAAGTCAGAATAGAAGGGAAATTCACCAACTTGATAAAAACCATCTAGAAAAACCTGTAGCAAACATCACCCTCAATGAAGAAAGACTGAAAGTTTCTGCCTAAGGTCAAGACAAGACAAGGATGTCTGTTCTCACCACCTATATTCAACATCGCACTGCAGAGACAAGGCGGTGCAATTAGGTAAGAAGATAAAATAAAGGTCATCTAGATTTAAAAAAAAAAAAGCAGTAAAAATATCTATATTAGCAGGTAACAAGATATACAGAAAATCCTAAAGGATCTACTAAAAACCTATAAGAAGTAATAAAAATTTCATCAATGTTGCAGGATAAAAGATTATATTAAAAAAAAGCAATCTCATTTCTGTATTTGCAATGAATCTGAAAATGAAATTAGGAAAATAATTTTGTTTATAACAGCATCAAAACATTTGGAAAAAAAATAACAAAATAAATGTAAGGCTTTTATTCTGTGCTATGACTTAATTGCTTTTGTTACCCCCAAATATGGTATGTTGAAATCATAACCTGCCCGGTATTAGGACATGGGCCTTTGAAAGCTGATTAGGACATAAGGGCAGCACCCTTATGACTGGGATTAGTACTTTTATAGAAGAGGCCCCAGAGACTATTTAGCCCTTTCCACTCAGTGAGAAGGCAGCAAGAAAACATCATCCATGAGCTAAAAAATGAACCATCACCAGACATGAAATCTGTCTTGATCTTGGACTTCCCATTTTCCACAAATACGAGAAATGAATTTATGTTGTAAATAACCTAGTTTAATTCAATATAAACATTACCAAATTTCCAACTGTTTCGTTTGCAGTCATTGGCTGATATTAAAATGTATACAGAAGTCTGAGTGACCATACTAATCAAAGAATCCCCCCAAAAAAAGGAACAAAGTTAAAGCATTCATATTTCCCAACTTCAAATATTATTCAAGCTTCATTTATCAAGACAGTATGGTACTGGCATGAGGGCTGCTATATTGACTTTTTCTCTTATTTAAAATTTGAGGAATATCAACTTGAGCCAGCAGAGATATTGGATATTTAGAAACAAAATTAAAATAGTAAAAAATAAAGTAAATTTGCCTTCCAAGTGCAAAAAGATGTTCTGGAAACAAACTAAATTGACAGGAATCCTCAGAAAAAAATATAATAAAACTGAGGAAAATGTTTCAGTTAAATTTATTTTTATTCTCTTTCATCATTATTTAAATATATTAGAACACTTGTAATTAAAAGTAACAGCAGGATACAAATTTTTATTTAATTTTTGATAAATCAAACCTTGTAATAACTTGGGATAATCTTCCTAAATCCTTATAATTCCTTACAATGCTACCCCCTCCAGGGTCAATGCAGAAAATTTAAGGGGGTAGAGATGTGGGTAAGTACCAAGCAATTTTACTGTGCCTCAGAAACACCTGGAGGGGTCTTGTTATAACACAATCACTAGAATTTCTTATCTGGAGTATATCCAGAGAATATACATGCCTCATAAGTTTCCAGGTGATGCCGATGCTCGCAATCCAGGAAATAAAACCCGAGAACAAGTAGACTAGGTTATTATTTGAACTCTGAGCCTCCAAGAGAAGGAGCCAGATAATGTGCCTGTGAAGCCACACTGAATATTTCAGATAAACTCTGGATAAATACAGCTCACAGGGTTGTATTGTACAACTCTGCCAGCTGTATTTTATCCAGTGTTCTCAGTCTATATCACAAAGAAGAAAAGCATCATAAGGTTGAGCCAGGTCCCAAATTCCTGACCCACAAATCTGTGAAGTATAAGAGCATGGTATCTGTTTTAAGCCCTAAGTTTTGTTGTCAGTTGTTACACAGCAATAGACAGCCTGAATATCTAAGTGTCTGCATATGAGGACAGGCCCCATCTTTTTGATGCACTAGAATTTCAGCAGGTATCAGCATTTTTGAGAGAAGTCCAGTAAGGGCTCTGGGACATGATGTAAGAAGGACCAGAATCCTGCTCGAGGCTCTGACTAACTTTTTAGATTATTCTGTTCCTTGTGCCAAGGTCCTGCCAACAGCTCCGTGGATAAAGAACAAGCCACAGAGTAGCAATATTTTTACTAATCATAATGGTACTTTTATTTAATGATAATTTTAGTTCTTTAGTTATGGGTAGGGGCGAAATGAAAATACAGTCCAGATAAACTTGGTAGTTTTATATTTTGCTTTGTTTTATTTTTTCCAAGGAAGAATCAGAGAAATAAGTTTTAGATAATTGGCCCAAGTTGATATTTAAACTCAGTACTTAATTTTATTTAGCATATTTACCTATGTTAATATAATTAAAATCATAATTTTTGCTATAATTTTTTTTTTACCTTATGTATAGGATAATTATGCTTCTCTTGTCTACTTTCATGTGAAACTTAAGTAAATTTTCTATAGGAAAGATATTGCACTTGGATATGCAAATATAATAATGAGAATAACATCTGATATCTAAACTAAACACTAAGTTCTAATAAGCAAAAGCGAATTCTATACCAGTTACTGAATTCAGTAATTATGTAGGGAGAGAAAGACTAGTAGTACTATGGAAGGTCATTAATTTCTTATTGAATAAAGGCCTCTGGAGACACCAGTTTACCAACCTAACCTTGAAGGCTGGATCTTTTTGTGTGTGTGTGTGTGTGTGTGTGTGTGTGTGTTTGTGTGTGTGCACATACACATGTGTGATGCTTTCTATGAGTAATTTCTTCTGTAAGTCAGCCACAAGTACCATGTTCTACATATAGAGAGACCAGTTAAAGCCCTCCAATTAGTAAAGACTTATATTCTTCAAAACAAAACTGAAAAGTATTATTTTTTGTTTTTGTTTTTCATTTCACAGCTTTTAGTCTGGACTCAAACTGCATCAGTGAAAACAGGGTCCCTCGTGAGTGGCAGGCTGGCAGCTCTGAATGAAACATTGACAAAGGTAGCCAACTGTCAGGATAATAAATACATACTATGAGCATCTACTTAGTCTCTTGATAATATTTTCCATTTTGTAAAATCAACTATTTATAGAGAAATAGCTCATTTGAACAAAAAGGGATAAATACAAGAACCATATTTCTCACCATACTGACGCTGCTGTCTCCAACAACGTAACCAGATATTATAAAGCACATACCAATAATAGCTTAAATATTCATGTAAGATACACTTTTGATCTAAGATCTTGAGAGGAACAGCTATAAGAATTGAAGTCAGATACAGATTATGACAGAGTTTAAATACTAGCTGAGAAATCATATGGTTAGTCAAGGAAGAGTCTGGTATGAAATATCAATTTCCAAATTCTGATATTTTCTATAGCTTTATTTGTACTAAGTTTGATTTTTATTGTTTACGTTCATGTTAGTTGTCCAAAAACGTTCTCTGATAATTTTAAGTGTCAGTGTCTGCCAAAAATCTTACCAAAATTGTTCATTTTTCTTTAATGACTCGAAGTGGCAAAGCTAACAGTCTTAGCATTTCAGAACTCTGATGCTGTTGTTTATCTTTTAGACACTAGATACAGTTGGCCTTTTGATCATTTCACACATTCCTCAACTTTGAATCTAAAAACCCTTGACTTTCTTTACTGTTTGCCATTTACTTTTTGCTGTTATTCAGATCCCTCATTCTTCTGACATGTGGTTCTCCTTGGATATGACTCAAAGTATGTCAACATACGTACAATGTCTTAATTTCAATCTTAAGTAAGCTCTTTTCCTGAAATCTAACCTCCTCTAATGCCAACCCTAACTTCTAATTTGGCACTGAAAGAGTCAGGTAAGAGTGAAAATGATCAAACATGAAGATCTTGGTATGTACTGATGATTATTCTAGCAGCTTCACATATGCCATCTTATTAATTCTTAAATGGCAACTTCAATGTAACACTGTTCATGTGTTTTTACACATAAAGTCAGTCTCACTGTAGCTAAATAATATCAAATGAGTATAGAAAAGTTTTCTCAAAGGAGCAAAAACTCCATTTCATTGTTAGTCCACTTCTGGGAACTTTATATAAAATATGAAAGGTGAATACAGACTAACTGAAACAATAGTGCTTACTTTTTAAATACTAAAATGTAAATCAATGTAATTTAATGAAACAGGTATTTTAATCATCACAGACTAATACGTGAAATCTTATTTTTCATACCTGATATTCCATATTTATGGAGTTAATATGTGAAATTATCCTAGAAAGTTATCAAAGGTAATCACTGAAGACTAGGACTATAACATCCCAAGAGATAAGCAGAGAATGTCATTCCACTTTTCTCATGTTGAAAATTAATATAAAATTCCATACAACTTGCATGTACATGTCATTGATTTACCAGCTTTTGACTAGTATTAATTGCAATGTAGAAACAAAGTATTATTGTATTACTATAATAATTTATTATGAATATGGCATTCAAATGCAAGATTTAGGTACAGAATTTTCATGAATAATGATCATTTTCATTCCTGAATGAGTATACATATTCATTTGGTGGTGTGTGTGAGTGTAAGAGCCAGCGTATACTGACATGTAAATGATGATTACTAAGTTCAGAATTTAAAAAGTATTGTTAAATACAACTATCATTAAAAGTTAAATTATACAAATATACGTAAATTTTACTAACTTTAAAAATAATTGATATTAAAAGATCATTTCCTGATTATTTTAACAGTCATAAATTACATATATGCTTGAGAATTACAGATGTTGCATCTGTATGGCAGAAATACTACATAATGGTGTACTTCTGTACTTCTTTGTCTTACTTTGATCAGTGATATTACATTTATAACTTGAAATTGGCCAAGGGAGGAATATGTCAACCACGAAAGTCAGCATACACTATGGATTGAGGCTACTTTTCCTTGAGACTCAATTGTACACCATTGTATATAGTTATATGATTATTTTCATTGATTCCCAATGACCATCATGTCAGTAACATCAACATAACTGATACACAAGTCAGGCAGATGGAGATAAAGAAATGACCTTTATTAATGATAAAGCTATTTGCAGAAGCTGCTTTAGAGTCTGCAGCCAATTGTGCTTTCTAGTTTTTTAATACATAATTAGGTAGATTTACTCCTTCTTTCCAACCCAGCTGACATCTGCAAGCTACCCTTAAGCAATCGGTTCTGAGTGCAGCCACTCTTTGGGCAGACAATTCTAAGGATCTGGAACAGAGAGAAGAAAGGCTGAGCCAAATATGCTCTGTAACTTCTCTCCAAGTCAGGGTATCAATTAGTTTATGTCTGACTGCTTGACACTGAAAAAAGCCAAAATAACAACGAGTAAATAAGATAGAGCCCATGTCATGACAGTTTGGATGTATGCATTCTATGAGTGCTAGACTCGGTTTAACTTGCTGTTCTGCCATCCTGAAAAAGTCACTTCCTGGTCCAAGGTGACTGCAGGAGCACCATTTCATATGCATTCAGCCAGCAGGAAAGATAAATGAAAGAACTCATCTTTCCTTTTAATGGGACTTCTTTAAACACCATACAACATTTTTCCTTCTCATCAGTGAAAACTTAGTCACATGGCCACAACTAGCTGCAATGAAAACTAGTCAACAGAGTCTTTAGTTAGACACATGGAAGCTCAGAATAAATTTTATATTTGATACTAAAAATAAGAAAGGGAATATTGTATGGAGAATCTTTGCCATACTCACCAATTACATGATTAATTGAATGGGAAAAGAGGCCAGATATGTCAATGTAGCTGAATACTAACCTAGAAATATAGGGCATGGTAAATGTGTTCTAATACAACATCTGCATTTTCCACAACTTGAATCTATTACAATGAAGATGGAAAACTCACTCATAAGAGTGCATGTAAAATGCAAAGCAACTGCAAGTGACTCTACAAAAACAAAGGACTATATACATGAACTAAAGAATTCTGCACACCTATAATCCCAGCACTTTGGTAGGCCAAGGCAGAAGGGTCACAAGGTCAGGAGTTCAAGACCAGCTTGACCAACATGTTGAAACCCTGTCTCTACTAAAAATACAAAAACAAACAAAAAAATTAGCTGGCATGGTGTCACACACCTGTAATCCCAGCTACTCAGGAGGCTGAAGCAGGAGAATCACTTGAACCCAGGAGGCAGAGGTTGCAGTGAGCAGGGATTGAGCCACTGCACTCTAGCCTGGGCAACAAAAGAAGGATTCTGATAACTTGGTTTGTAACATAGTGGGGAGAAATTACATATTCCTATAAAGTACACCATATATATAATTTAAAAATTAATATTTTTAATATGTAATCATGACTCTAATTGTCACAAGTTTGGAAGAAAAATGTATATTACAGGAGGGTTAAAATATGGTTTATTATAAAGAAAAACATATTTGATTATACCACATTATCAATTATCTGCAAAATTTGATTAAAAGAACATGATAAATCTCCAAGAGTGAGCCATAATAAGCGGATAAAAATAACTGAAAAACAAATGACTTTGAATTAAAACTGATTTCCTGAGGAAGTTTAGGGTGTTTAAAGTGTATCTTCCCAACTAGCTCTTTCATTATATTATACATTTGTATATCACACAGTTTCTTTATAGAGAATATAAGTCTATTTTCATTTTAATACTTGTCTAAATTTTGGTACATTCTGAAATACTGATGTTTGGATTAATGAGATTTTACTCTAAATTCTAATTTTTACAAAGACACAGAAAGTTTCACAATCAGTAAAATACTTTTCCATCCTTGATGAAATGCCTGAAATAAGTACTGTGTTATTATAAAGTAATTCCAACTAGAAGAGAATATTGAATGTGTCTTAATATTCCTTGGTAATGAGACTTTGCAGTACTTTTGTAAGCATCATTGCAGAGACACTTAACATTATGTGATTAAGTTAGCATGTTTAAAACATTTATGTTTACGCAACTGGCAATAAATCAGCATGTTTGTTGATGCTGCTGAGGAAGAGTAATCTTCATCTACAGAACAGAAGTTTAACATTTGCCTAATGTCATGCCCTTGCTCTAGGATTTTTGTGTTCAACTCCAACATATGAATCATTTTTAATCGGAGAAAATAAGCATGATAATCAAATGCAAAGCAGCATACGCTGATACTGAATGGTTGTTCTAATGAGAACTTAACTTCTGCTTGTGTCAGACAATTTAGCTTTCAAAAATATGACTATTAAGCCAAGGAAAAGTCTAAGCAAATCTCTTAGGAAGTTAGAAAAATTTCCTAAGGAAGTTAGAAAAAGTCCTCTATAACCTTTGTACATTTCACCATCATTAGAGAGGTCACAGTCCTCTGGTGCCACAAGTACAGCCACAGCATATGCCTCATCAATTTTCAATCTGTGTATATACCTTCAATTAGTATCTAGGATCATGTTAAAAACACTAACAAAAATTCATTTCATCTAGCTTGGTTCATTTGTTGAGCCTGCAAGTTAAATAAGTTTAATTAAACATAGTGGTGAATTTTAAATGATTTTTGCATCCATTCTTCTATCCTCCAGATATTGTTCAAAAGACTTGAATGTTAACAGTCTCTAGGCTCATTTTCAATTATAGAAACCGTACATAGGGTGACTCAGCTCATGCAAGGGGGCGGGGGGGAAAGAAACTAGGCAAATGATGTAATATGAGAAGTGATTATTATTTTTTTTTTCTTTTGAGCAGGAGAACAGATAAGCTTTGGAGGGTTGCTAACTGAAGTTTCCTTAGTTTTCAGAACCTAAAAAGTAATACATCAATTCATGTATGGTTATGGAAAAAAGACTGATGGGTTTTAAAATATTGTAAAATGTCTATGACTTACTTTTACTCAAGTAGATTTAGACTGGTAATGAAAAATGGTACAGTCAGATCTCAAAGAAAAGAATATGACATGAAATTGGGAATCATTTTTGAATTTTACTGAATTAGTCAGATCAACCACTTTCTTACTTCTCATTTAGAATAAGTAGGATCCTCAGACACTAAATTTAGACAAAATTCCTGAGTGTTTGGTGTGGACATTGAGATGATACTAAATTGATACCATAGTTGCAGAGTTGAATATGAAAGATAGAGAAAGCATAATATGAAAAGTCAGGTACAGACTTCTGGCTTCCACTTAAGTTATAGAAAGCAGAAAATATTGCTCCGAATATAAAAAAGAAAAACCTCGGTAATATATAAAATCATAACTTTTTGGAGTCTTTCTGAGAGCTGAGATTGCAGGTCAACCAATTAGCTTAAAATCTAAGGAAACACAAGCTCCTCCAAGAAGAGACAGCACATTAACATAGACTCATATAGAGTAAAGAATGGGAGGAAGACTAGGCCGCCACGCCAGAAGTTAAGAATTCATCTATTTTTTTTAACAAATTGCTAAAAGTCAAGTGTGAATTAGTGTGGTAGCACGGAAACACTTGTATCTGAATACGAAAGTGTAATTATTAACCCAATCACGGGCTCTTCTCCACGAAATACCATTGAGTACTTAGGAAAAAGAATATGGGCAGGTGGGTAATGGACAAAGTCTCTATCAGTGATGCTGGATTGTGGGAAAGGGAGTGGTCACTACTCAAGAAAGGAATAAAGCCCTGCTGAAAGTCCTTCCTAGATTACTACTTCCACAGAATAAAACCATTAATCTGCTATGGAAAGGAAAACAAATCTGCTATATCCCAAGACAGGTGGTAAGACCCACTGTGGCCAGGAGAAGAGGAAGTGGCATGCCATATCCTGATGAAACAGGGTCATGGAACCACCCTTGTCCAGACCACAGAAGAACACTTCCCATTAGGGGAAACTGTGAAAGCCCTACTCCAAAGAACTAGAAACCCAGAGACTGCCTATGTCCGCCTCTGGATCACAGCAAAGAACATTCTCATTCTAACAAAGGCTACCAAGTGTTAACAATCTTCTACTGGGGGGAGAACAAAAGCATGGAGACAGACTCTGAGAAAATAGTGAGAAAAGTCCTAAAGCTGAGGGCAGAAAAGCATGAAAAACTCTTCAACAATCCAGCCCTCACTTTATGCACTAGTTAAAACTTCGTAAATTATAAAGACAGTGGTATGCCAAGGTAATCTAAGTAATAGCAACACCCAAATTTAGGTCAACTTCTGGCTACATAAATTCAATTCCCTGATAAAGTCATAGGAGACAAGAAGTCACGCCCATACTCAAGCAACTAAAAGACTACCTCGGTCTCTACATTCCAATATGCAATGTCCAAGTTTTAACAAAACCCTGTTAGACATGCAGGAAAGCAAGAAAAAAAAAGACCCGTCAACAAGGGACAAAGTACTTAACAGATTCAGATTTAGATATGGTCCAATTGTTGGAACTACTAAAGAATTTAGAAAAAATATAATTACCATATTTAAGACATTGAAATAGGTACAATGTGTATGAACAGATAAAAATACAGATGGGAAATTGAAACTATAAGAAAAAAATAAAGTTAAAATGCTAGAAAAAAATTCCACATTAATAGATATGAACAATGTCTTTAAAGGATTCACTGTGTTACTTAAACAGACAACATGAAAATTAGTAAACCTAAGGATAGGTCAGTAGAAATTATCCAAACTAAAACACAAACTGAAAAATAATAGATAAAATACATCTTAAAATCCAAAAACAATAGCATTGAAGAGTTGTTGGAGACAATATCAAATAGTTTAGCATATGTATAATTGTTCTCCGTGAGAGAAGAGAGAGAAAATAGGTCATAAGAACTATTAAATGAGATAATGGCTTGGAATTTTTCAAAAATAATACAATATATTAATCTATGGAACTAAGAATATCAGAGATCCTAATCAGGATAGATAACACCACCCTCCCACACCAAATTTAAAAGCCCTAGATGCACGATATATAATTTCCAAACACAAAAGATAAAGATAAAATATTGAAGTCAACCAGAGATAAAGGCACACAATATACAGAAGAACTGTGATTAAAATTTTATCAGATGTCATATTAAAAATATACGTCAGATGACAATGAAGTGACATCATTACTTTAAAAATCTACCCACTTAGAATTCTCTATTCTGTGAAAATATTAAAAAACGAAGGAGTCATAATATCAATTTCAGACAAACAAAACTTTCTAGTATAGATAGTTACTAGCAGTATTGCTATTCAGGAAATAAAATTCAGGCATAGGATTATTATTAACAACATCTACATAAAGAAATGAAGATCTTCACAAACACTTAAAACCAATGTAAACATGTTAGACTTGTTTTTTTATCACTTTTTTTCACCAAGCAATTATTTTCTGACTATAGAAAAATTAGGAGGAAAAATGTGAGTATATATCATTCCAAATTAAAATATTTTACAAAAAGTTACAAAAAAAATTGGGGAAAAAGTATTTGCTTACTGATGTAGGATTCTTATACTACATATAAAGTATAATTTTGTTTGAGGAGAGCCAAAAATTAGTCAATATTACTTAATATGTTAAACATAACCATTAAAATATAAAAAAGAAATATAGTGACCATAATAGAGTGTAAATGTAAATATATAAAAAAATCAAAACCAGGTGGAATAAAAGGAAAATGTATTAGAGAAATTATAGAACAAATAGATTTGAATCCAACAATGACTGCATTGAATGTAATTGATCTAAATACAAAATTTCAAATTTTTATGAAATACCGAGACTCAACTATATACTCGATAGAAGAAATTACTTTAAATTTAAAGAAAACAAGTAAAAAATTAAAAATGAAGTGACTATATGAATACAAGGCAAAATAGATTTCAGAATTTAAAAAACACCAGAAATAAAGAGAAACATCGCATCATGATAAAGAAATATTATACCATGAACATGTAACAATTGTGAAGTGTATGGATCTAAATAGAGCTTTAAATTCATACACACACACACAAACTTGGCAGAACTCAAAGGAGACATTAAAAATGCAATTATCATTGGAGCTGCAACTCTTCTACCATGGTAATAGGAAATGTAGGTATAAAATCAGCAACGATTTAAAGGCCTGAATAATACAACCAAAAACAGACTTAATAGATAATTAATAACCCTGTGCACAATAACAAGTAAAATAGATATTTTCTCAATAGCACATGCAACATAAACACAAACAGACAATATTCTGGGTGATCAAAAAAAATTCCCCAAAATAATACAAGACATACTATCCAACCATAGCAGAATTAAATTAGAAATCAAAAGCAGAAATATAGCTAGAATATTAACAAACATTTTGAAATTAAACACTTCCAGATAACTTATGATTCACAAAAGCATCAAAACAAAAAATAGAAAACATTTAAATTGAATGAAAATTAAGCATAACTTATTCAAATATGTGGGATGCAATTAACATAGTGCTTAAAGGAAACAACATCAAATATTTATGTTGTGCATATATTAGTAAATAAGAAAGGCCTCAAATCAGTTTCTAGGGTTTTAGCTTAGAAAACTTTCAAAACAATAACAAATCTAATCCAAAGTGAACAGTAGGAAGAAAAAAAATGAATAACTCTATGCATATGAAAGAAATCTAAAGAATAGAGAAAATCAATATAATCAAGATCTGATCCTTTGAAAAAGAAGAAAAGTGATAAAACATCACAATAAAAAAAGACAAGGCAAAAGTCACCAATGTCAAGAAATAAAGATTTTACATTCACTGAAAACTCTACAATCATTTAAAGTATAATATAGACATTTATAGCAAAATAAATAGCAAATAAATACAATCACAAAAATGTATGCTTCAAATTTTGACAATTTTGATGAGATGGACAAATTCCTCAAAAGAATCAATCCACTAAACTTACTTATGGATCAACTGAACAGTACCATATCTCTTTAATTTTGTAGTTTGAAAACTTCCAAATAATTTTCCAGATCATTTCTTCACAGTGGTACTTAAAATTTACCCAGGTCAATTCAATGTACATTCAGATTTTAAAATTCCAGCCCTTGGCTCTACATCAAGAGGTGGTGGGAGTTATTGGTGAGCCATGAGATGATTGTGATGATTAATTAAAAATTCTGGAGCATCTGGGCTGTTTCATTAATCTCAAACAATGAAGAGTCAAGGCATTTGTTTAGGGTAGAAATTGCAGGCTGAATTAACAAGTGAGGAAAACCCAGGATATTCCTCTGGATCAATGATTCTCAGCCAAAATTCAAATGAATAAGAAACACTGGGGGTGAGACCCAGGCATCAGTAATTTTTAAACTTTCCAGGTGTTATCAATAAAAGCCAATTTTGAGAACCATGAAGCTGACAGGTGGAGATTCTTAATGAGATTAGTGTTAAATCTTTATAAACATAGATGAGTAAAGTGTCTTAAAGGGCAGCATTTTGTATCAGAAAGCTGTCTTTACCTCAGTTAGGAAAGAAATCAACTTGTCTAAATGCTTTGCACATATTAAGAAGGGAAGCCTTTCTGTCTATCTAAATATCCAGTCTGATTACCTTTGTAGCATCCTAGAAATCTCTTCATATGATTCTTGCCATGGATAAATACTCTATACATATTGTAGAAGAGGCAAAATTTTACCTCTACCTTCTGGGTGTTTTTAACTAGGACTGACAAATTGACAGGAAACATAACAGAAGAAAAACATACACATTTATTTAATATTAGTTTTACGTGACATGAAAGTCCACGTAAGAAAATGCAGACTCGAAAGAGTTTAATGCTTAGATATTGTATTGGACTAAGAGTAGTAAGTTGTGAAAAAGTAACTAGTTTAAGTGGTAAGGCTAGAAGATAAGTTACTTTCTTTGTAGTATAGGGAGAACAACTTTCATATGGGAGTTATACCTCATGCTTTAAAGAACTAGTAAGAAGGTCAAAGTTATCTTATACCTGTTATTTTTCAATTGCTTTTAACACAAAATAGTCAATATACCAGAGTTACATATTTGTGGGTATTTGGGACATATGTGAAGGATATTCTTAGCTCCTTCAACATCAGGGATTCCATATCAGATACAATCAATTAAAAAAAAAAAAAAGATAGCAATGCCATTGTATGAACAGACAAAACAGATGATCTTGAAGGTAAAAAAGTAATGCAGAGAAAAAACAAAAGAACATACAAATATTCTAATCTGCATTTTCAGAAGTTTGTATTGAACATAAAACCATAAACAAGTAATTCCAGTAATTGGAAATGAGCAAGATCCACAGATTGTAAACTACATTATTACAGAGAGAAATGGAAGACTAAATAAATGGAGATATATACTATGCCTATAAGTCAGAGAACTCTATAATATGTAAATTTAAATTCACCTCCAATTTGCTTAACAGGTTGAATGTTATCCCAGTATAAATCCCAATAGACACTTTTGTAGAAATTGATAAAACGATTCTAAACTTTTAATGAAATGCAAAGGACCTAGAGTTGACAGAGTAACTGTGACAGAGAAAGTTATTGGATAGCACTGATTTCAAGATGTACTAAGAAGCTACAATAATCAGCCCAGTGTCATGTTGATATAAAGAAAGACAGATTAATTGAAGAAAATAGCGACACAAATTTGAGTAAGATTCAGTGCATAACAAGTATTTATTTTATTGTATTAGAGACAGTGTCTCACTCTGTCACCCAGGCTAGAGTGCATTAGTGTGATCCTAGCTCATTGTAACCTCTAACTCCAGGGCTCAAGTGATTCTCCCATCAGCCTCCGATAGAAATTTTGAAATGATACTTACCAAAGAAGATATATTAATGCCAAATACATAAAAACTATGCTCAAGAAGGGGCCAAAGAGACTTGTGGGGATAATGGGTAGGTTCATTCTCCTGATTACCGCAGTGGTTTCTTGGTTGTATATATATGTCAAACTTACCTAATTGTAAAAATGCTACTTTGTAGGGACTAATTTTGTAGAGAAATAAATAGATGGGGTGTTTAAGTAACTTTTTTTTATTATCTTGAACTGTAAAAGAAGTGATCATTTGATGTTGGTTATTGTGTCTAATACCTGACATCTAAGATTGTTCATGTAAATTATCTTAATTTTATTTAATTATATTTAATAAGAGAAACAGAATTTGGAGAAAATAAGCTACTGGAAGAAATAAATGCGTGAAAGATTCATTTGGTGCATGAGAATGTCCTCGATAATATCCTCAAAGAATGAAGTGTAAATCAGAAAATGTCTGAAAAGTATGATCATGCTAAACTCTTGTCAGTTACACACAGATGCTCCTCCCTAGTAGATATTCTACAGGAGCGTATCTAGAAATATAAAGAAGTTTTGGTTGAGGATGTTATATAATTTGCATCAAGAAAATAGAGCCAGTACAATTTGTGTCAATTATAACCTTGTAAGAAAATGAGTAAAATGTAGACAATTTATGACTAAACTTTTAACCAGCCAACTCTTCTCTGTACACCCTCATAAAAATGGCATTAACAACATGATATAAAAACAAAGGAAAACCCCTACACAGTACATAAATTGGACACATCTTCTTAAGAAATTTTCTACAGCTTATAACAGCAAATATTTAAATTTTTTAATAACTAAAAGCATCTCAGAAAGTTTCTCATTCTACTCATGAAATGAGGTTAAAAATAGAAAGAATGTTATTCTTTATTTTTTCTCTCCTCCTGAAAATCTTCAAATACTATAAACTCAGAATCTAGCCTTTTTGGTAAATTTCTTTATTTCTATAACTAACTTTTAGAATAAAAACTACTCTGTTCTGACGGGTGCTTTGTGAATTTGTTAAATTTGGAATAGAGCATCTTTACTGTTTCATTCAAACTCTCAAAATAATTGTACTTTCTACTTAAGAAATCATTCAGATAACTTCTCAGGGCATTTGTTCCTCAGTTAGATAGAAGTTATTGTTATCTAAATCACCAGAGATCTAATTTTAACCTTTGGCAGATGTAATATCCTAAGATTGTGAAGTAAAAGTGACAAGACTAAAATTTGTATGTTCTGTTTCGTTATATCCTGCCTATATTTAATTAAATATTTCTTTGTATTCCATACAAGTCAAATTCTAATGCAGTGAAGGAAATTTTTTCAAAAGTTTTCACATATAGAAGATTTATTTGTCTTTGCTATCCGTGATTCACGAAGTCAAATAAACCCAGGCTTATTTATGTTGCAGGCTAAACCTGCAAAAAATAATGTATCTTAAAAAACATTAAAACAGAATTTTTCCTCTCAAAATAGCTTGACACAGTCTGCATGACTACATTACATTGCAGTCTTAAATGCTTACGTTACATCTGAAGTGTAATTTTCAAATTCCTGAGAAAAGGGATTTGAAATATTCAAGATGGCATTATTTTGTCATTAAAAAGCGGATGTCACTTGCGCCCCTTACATATATATGAATAAAAAAGTAAATGTTAACAAAATAGCATCAGCTTTTACCAAAAAAAAAAAAAAGGTTTTTACCAGATGAATGAGCAACCGTTTTTAAATACTTATTTAGAACAATAGTATTTATGTTCCATGTGAACAATTATTATTTCTCTAATGTTAGAAATGATGTTTTATTAATTTTTTAATGTGCAGGTAAATAGCAATGAATAATGTTAGAGCTTTAATGCAGCCAACCTTAATTGTATTACATCTCCAGTAATCATTAAACCACTAACTGATATTAAGAATACATGTATTATACAAAACAACCCTGTAATAATATATGTAATAAGTATTTTACAATACAAATTTAATGCAGAGACAAATCAGAGCTTCCCTATGCTTATAATGTTTCTGAATTCTCTGACAGATTTAGTGAGAATTGGATAAAGACTGAAGAAATATTATATTGAGCCAAATTTTCATTCAATAAATATTGTTGCCATACTCTTTTTAGATACTGAGATATATCAATAACACATGCCCTCATGGATAGTATATTCCAGTGGATATACATTTGGAATACAGTATTAATTAGGGTTGTAAAAAACTGTAGAGAATACAGTTTTAGGAGCATAAGCAGGCATTTGGTTTGAGATTTGTTACACTGATAAAACCTATCAGTCATTAAACTGAAGTTGTTCAGTAAATATTTGTGTCTGGAGATGAAGTTTCAGGCAATGCAAGAAGTATACATTTGAGAGTCACTCTGGTGGATGAATAAAATTTTAAGTGATGAGATCGGATGAAATAAGGGAATGAGTGTGAATAGAAACTATGATCTGAGGATCATGCTCCATGGCACTCCATGATAAGAAATCAGGGAGATATGGCAAAACTAGTAAAAGTGACTGGAAAACCACAGCCAGAGACACTTAAAGCTGACTGTATTAGTCTATTTTCATGCTGCTCATAAAGATATACCAGAGACTGGATCATTTATGAAGAAAAAGAGGTTTAATGGACTCACAGTTCCACGCGGCTGGGGAGGCCTCACGATCATGGTTGAAGGCAAGAAGCACATCTTACATGGCAGCAGGCGAGAGAAAATAAGAGCCAAGAGAAAAGGGAAATCCATTATAATACCTTCAGATCTCATGAGACTTATTGACTACCAGGAGAACAGTATCAGGGAAACCGCCCCTATGATTCAATTATCTCCCACCAGGTCCCTCCCACAACAGGTGGAAATTATGAGAGCGATAATTCAAGATGAGATTCAGGTGGGGACACAGCTGAACCATATCACTGACTATTCCCAAACAGTTTCCCCACTAAATTGTCTTCACATCTTTACGAAAAATCAGTTATCACATAAGTATGGGTCTTCCTACAGGTGGAACTATTTCCAGACCCTCTATTGTTTCATTTGTCAATTTTTCCATCTTGTTGGGAACCATACTTTGATTACTACAGCTTTTAATGATAATTGGTTTCAGATCTTACAGCTTCACTCTTTTTAAAAGTTGTATTAGCTATTCCAGAATATTTGCATTTCCATATGAATAGAATCAGCTTGCCAATTTCTACTAAAAACGAAATTTTTATTGGAATTAATTTAAATCTGTAGACCAATTTGGAGAAAATTAACATCTTAATATTAAATCTTCCAGTTAATGAATATAGTGTATCTCTTTATTTAGATATTCTTTATTCTCAGCAATACTTAGTAAGTTTTACCATGTAGGTGTTGCACATCATGTATAAGATATACCACAAAGTACTGACTATTTTATGCTATTGTGATTTTTAAAATTTAAGTTCAATATCTAATTTTTATTGTTTACACACAATACTTTTAATTATCCTGTGCTATACAAACTTGATAAACTTGCTACAAGATTTCTAGTAGAGTCCATGAAATTGCCTGCGTAGATAAATATGCCATCTGCAAGTAGTAAGAATTTTACTTTTTTCCTTTTAATATCGAGGGCTTTTGTTTATATTTTTAAAGAACCAGAAATTGTCTCTATTGAATTTCTCTACTGATATTTTTCTTTCCTATGTTATTGGTTTTTCCTGTTATCTTTATTATTTTATTCTCTCCTTTTGAATTTTATTTGCTCTTCATTTTCTATTTCCACAATAGAGTAGTTGAAGTATTTAGTGTGATAAATTTCCCTCTAAGTACTGCTTTTGATATATCTCACATATTATAACATTGTATTTTTTTATTTGCTTATTTAAAAATTCTTTCTTCTTCCTCCCTCTCTAAATTCTTTAACTTTGGGGTTATTTAGAAGTATATTACCTAGTTTTTGGCTGGGCACAGTGCTCGCGCCTATAATCCCAGCACTTTGGTCGGCTGAGTTGGGCGGATCACTTGAGGTCAGGAGTTCGAGGTCAGCCTGGTCAATATAGTGAAACCCCTGTCTCTACTAAAAACACAAAAATTAGCCAGGTGTGGTGGCAGACGCCTGTAATGCCAGCTACTCAGGAGGCTGAGGCAGGAGAATCACTTGAACCCAGGAGGCAGAGGCTGCAGTGAGCTGAGATAGTGCCACTGTACTCCAGCTTGGGTGACAGAGCAAAACTCTGTCTCAAAAAAGAAAAAAGAAAAAAAAGGTAGTATCTTATTTAGTTTTAAAGTATTTTGAGATTTACCAGATATTTCCCAGTATTCACAAAGCAAAAACTAATAGATCTCTAAAGACAAATAGGCAAATCCCCCAAAACAGTTGAAAAATTTACCATCCTTTTCTCTCTGATTGAAAGAACAAGTAAACAGAAAGAACAGGATATTTTTAGTATATTTTTCTTATGAATTTTTTGTTTAATTGTATTATAGTGACAGAATATGCCCTGCATAAAATAAATCCCTTAAAATGTATCACAAATTTTATGGCCCAGAATCTTAGCTATCTATAAATGTTTTATATTCACATTTAAATAATATATACCCTGCTTACATTGGGTAGCATATTCTAGAAATTATAATTGTTTGGTAATGTTGTTCAGGTCTTTTACAAATATTAACTTTGTGTCTACTTGTTCTATCAATAATGAAGAGAAAGGTGGTAAAATTTGCAACTACTGTTGGGGGATTTGTCTAATTCCCTTTGTGAGGTTTTGCTTTGCGTATATTGGACCTCTATTAGATGGTTTATAAACGTTTATCATAGTTATGTTCTCTATTCCTTGTAATAATATGTAGTCTGAAATATGCTTTGTATGATATGAGTATAGCCATTCCATCTTTCTTTTTTTTATTTTAACATGGTATATCTTTTCAATACTTTTATTTTCAGCATATTTATTCTTAATTTTTAAATCAGTCTCTTATGAACTTCATGTATTTAGACCTTATTTTTAAAATTATATTGACAATGTCTTTTAATTATAATTTTTAGATTACTTCTATTTAATATGATTATATTGTGTTAAAGTCTACCTTGTTGATATTTTTTCTATATATTTCTTGTTTTTTATCCTTTTTTCTGATACTTTTGAATTAATTAGTTAATTTTATGATATCATTTTAACTCTATTATTGACTTAATAGTTATAAGCTCCTCCCATTTTTCTATTTTAGTGCTTAATTTAGGGCTTATGAAGTATACGTTTAACTTATTAAAATCTACTGTCAAGCAATACTATGCCTATGCATCTATCATATGAGAATCTTACTATAGTTCCCTTTCAATTTTTTCTCTTTCAGTTTTTGCATGATTGCTATCATACATTTTATCTTGGCTTATAAGTTCTCAAATACAATGTACTGTCTTTGCTTTAAACACACATATAACTTAAAAAGATTTGTTTAATAATAAGTAAAGGTATACCTTGTTTTTACTCACATATTTATTGTTTCTGGTTCTCTTCACTCCTTCACTTAAATCCAGAATTCCATCTGATATTTTCCTTTTTCTAAAGGATTTCCTTTAACATTTCCTATAGTACAAATCTGCTAGTGATGAAATTCTATTGAGGACCGTGCCGGGGGTGGTGGAGAATGAACAGACACAAAAAACAAAGACAAACAGAGAACATGGCGGCCGCACCCAGAGCCTCCGCCTCACTTTATTTATACTCCATAAACCCCACGTCAGCAGAAAGAACACAATGCAAAACAAACTTTCTTTACCCAGATGTAACCTTCTGCTTAGTTCCTTGTCTCTATGCTCTTCCTTATTTGTCCGCCTTCTTGGCGCCTACGGGAGTTCATTAAAAGTTCAATTGGAGATACTGTCCTTGAGCCCTATCTATTCTCAGCATACTGTTTTCAAGGGCCCCTGCAAAATTCGTCAGCTTTTATATATCCAAAATGGTCTTCATTTCACCTTCATTTTTGACATATACTTTTGCTGAGTTGATTATTTTTTCTTTCAATACTTTGAAGATAATTTTTCACTGTTTTCTAGCTGTATCCTTTATAATGAGAAATTAGCTGTCTTTCTTTTGTTTCTTAGTTTTTAATTTTTATCAGTACTTTTATTTTTTGTAGCTGATTTTAAGCAATTTGATTATGATATGCCTTTGATCTCCTCCTCCCCTTCTTCCTCCTCCCACCTCCTCCTCCGCCTCTTCCTCCTCCTCTTGTTCTTCTCCTAGGGTTTATTTAGTTGTTTGGATCTGTAAGTTTATGGTGTTTATTCAATTTGGACAATTTCAGCCATTGTTTCTTTAAATATATTTTCTCTACATTTTTCTTCTCTCCTTTGTGGTCATAAATTACATGTACTTCTGGCTACCTGAGATTGCCCAATGGTTCACTGATGCTGTCAAATTTTTCTGTCTGTTTTCTTCATGAGTTTGACAGTTGATAGTTTCTCTTACTGTCTTCCAGTTCACAAATCTTTTCTTCTGCAGGGTCTAATATGACGTTTTTCTCATCCATTATATTTTTCTTTTAACATATTGTACTTTTTATCTCACAGACTTTGGGTTATTGTGATATTTTACATATTTCTGTTTAACATGATCAATCTTTTTTATCTACACTCTTGAACATACGTAAGACAGAAGTAATCATCTGTGTCATTTATGTGTTTGTTTTCATTGAGTGCATTTTCTCCTCATATGTTCCAACTTTTTAATGCTATAGCTTTTTTTTGGATAGCAGAAATTGCGAATTTCACCACATTGTGTGTGGGATAGTTTCTGTAGTCTCATGCTTTTTTTTTTTTTTTTTTTTTTTTTGAATAGAGTTAAATTACTGGGAAGCAATTTGAACTTATGTTTTGTTCAACAGGAGCAAAGAGACCTTTAGGACTAATTTTGCCACAATACTGATGCAAAAAATAAATAAGTAAAACAAAAATAAATAAAAAACTTCTATGAATGTTATCCAATGTCCCATTAATTATAATGTTCATTTGTTGGTTAGAAACCTGGCCCTGGCCCTGTGTGATTGTAAGCATTATTTTTCCCCCTGCTCTTTTTGAGTAATAGTTCCTTGTCTTGTATACATTTCTCACATATGTGCACTGAGAGTGCTTAGTTGAAAACACAAGAGTGGTCCTCGGCAGATATCCACTTTGGACTACTCTCTCTTTCCTTTTCAGTGCTCTGCCATGTCAACTCTAATTGCGTTGGTCTTCTATGTCTTTTAACTGTTTCCTCAATTGAGGACAGTTGTCTCCATCCCCAATATTCCCTCTACTACCACCTGAAAATTCTCTCGTCAGTAAACTGTGGCAATTTTAGGATTCATTTTATTTGTTTCCCTTCTCTCAGAGATCACTTTTCTGCACTGCTTGATGTCCAAAGTCTGAAAACCATTTGACATATTTGTAATTGTTTCACACTCAGGATAAATCTGATATAAGAAATAAACCCCTCACTCACCTTTCAGTAACTTACCTACAGTTATTTTTTAATTTTTATTTCCAAGGAGTGCTTTTACATGTTTTTGCACTAAATGTGAGCTTTGTCTCTTTCGGGTGATTTTACTTCAATCTTGAGCCTTTTTTTCCCCTTCTTTTCTTTTCTCTATAGTTTTCATTTTACTTCAGACTCTACCTTGCTCTTCACAAGGTGTTAAAGTGAGAAGGAAAAATATTTTGGCTTTAAATGCTGCTTATTTTTGTCTACTGCTAATATTTCTCTTTTAGTTACACTGAATGCATTAGATTTATATAGATTTGTTTATGCTTCCTATTCTGTATAGTTTTGGAGGGTTGGAGGATGTTTTGCGACATTCAGTTTTGTGTGGAACTAATATCTCTGGAAGTCTTTACTATATTTTTTAAAAAATATGTGACTGTAAAAACAATATAAAAGACACATAGAGAAACAACAGATTTGTTTAATGTTAAAAGAATGTCCTCAAGTGTCTGAGCATTTTAGAATAATTAAATATTCAATTAAAGTTAAAATATACAGTTGCATAGCTCCACATTTTGATTTCAAACTCAACAATATGTGTAAAATGGGAAAGACATAACTATAAGAAAATATTTAAAAGGATATTTACAGCTTCATTTGACTACAAACTCATACAAAATGGTTATTATAAGACAGTGAGAAAATTTAAGATATATTCTTAACATCGATACAATAATATCATTCAGAGAATGTATCTCTCAAGTATAAAAGCATCAGTATTTAAAGATAAATTCAAGGATTTTATTTAAAACATACTTATAAATGCAAAAACCATGAAAAAAGCAAAAACTACCTAATTGCCTATCTATAGGAGAAAGACATTTGACTAAATATCAATATATTACACCATAAAATTTTATACAACTATAAAGTGAATCACATCTGAATTTTAGTAATTTTTGAGAGAACTTCAAGTTGAAAATTAAAAGAATGTCTGCTATAAGTCAGTTTTTATTTTATAAGAATAATTGATTTTATTCATGTTTATATATGTGAAGAAAGTTAAATATGTGAAGAAAGTTAAATATGTGGAGAAAGTTAAACATCAGTCCTCAACAGGACATCGACATTAACGTCAGTTACATATATGCAGAAAATTAAAGATTAATACTCAATAGGCCATTGACATTAGGTCCAGCAGTAAGATTAGACCTTAGAGGAAACCATATATGCTGTTTTATTGTTTCACCTGCTAAAAAGTAAGTGGATACTATGTTAGAATTTTTCAAAATAAATAAAAAGTAAAGAAAGGGACATGCATTAAAAAGTTACATCTCACAACAAATATTAGCCTACGAAAATCAAAATACAAGGAAAGGATTATCGACAACATATCTAGGACTCCTATTTGTTCAAAAGCTGAATTAAGTAGCTCTTTTGAAAGAAAAAAGTTTGCCTCCAAAGACTGGCACCAGAATATGTCTACAGCTCTTTGGCTTTTACCATACTATGAGTATGTGCACTTTCTCATTTTGAATCATACCTTATAATTGAAGGGATTTATAGAAATCTTAAAGGAATCATTTCAGGAAGCAAACTATCACAAGTGAGAAAAATTGAAAAGATTCAGAGCTAGTAAGCTTTGAAATAAACAGACAGAAAAGGAACTTAATGAGTTTCCACAAATATTTAAAGAGTGATTAGAATTGTACTTACAAATTTTTATTACTTTTCATAGAGAAAGAAGCAAGAGAAAATAATACTAAAACCACAAATTGTTCGGTTAGAATTTAAGTAGGATGTCTTCCCTGGAAAGACAATAAACAAATGAAAGATGCTAATTAGAAACGCTATTAAATAATTATACATAAAAATAAATTACATAATCCTTTATGTTAATATAACTTAATATTTGTCTTACACATGTATATATTACATTTTATTTTTGTTTGCTTTTTAATCTTCAGAAATACTCTATGTCATCAAAAAGACATTATTATCTCCATATTTATCTATAAACATTTCTCTGTTGAACGATGTACACTATGTCACATAACTTCTTTTGGTAACAAAACACATTTTTATATACATCATCAATTGCATATTTTATACAAAACTACAAGCATATTTTAACTCATTTTCCAAGAGTGAGATACTTGATTCTTCAAGAGCCAGCACATATTTTAAATGGACTCCCAGCAGAGCTTCAATAAATACACAGTAAAAAGACAGTATGTTTTAAAATAAAATTTTTGGAGTCTCTTTCCATTCTCTGATCCTAATAATGAAATAATCTATTTTAAAAGAGAAGCATTATTGAAAGAGATAAAATGTCTTTCTTATAGAATACATCTTCCCTGCACGGTACAAAGTTTGCTATGAGCATTCAGTATTTCAGTACATTTCCATTTCATTATTTCTCACCACAGAAAGAAGGTCTCTTGAATTTACATTTTAAGGAATTTCTTCTGTTATTTGAAATTCAATGAGATTGACTTAAATTCTTAAAGTATTTGTATCTGGGTAAAATAATTTTAAAATTATGTTCTGAAAAGTATACAATTTTCATATGCTTACTTAAGGAGAATTAAAATGTCCAAATTTTATGTCGACACAATAATTATCTATAAAAAATTATTTTGAATTATCTAATTAAGTCCTATCATACATCTAGAAGATACATTAATTCAAGAAAATTAGATATGTGTTTACTTTAGATTGCTGAAGTGTACCACACATGCACATTTTTAAAACTAAGATAGCAGTTTAGAGAAAAGAGTTTTGTCCCAGAACAGGTTCTCCAGGAAGCAAATTTGAAATTAAATTCAATGTGCAGAAGGTCTATTAGGGCAGGGTCTTGGGATCAACAGCTACTTACGGCAGCAGCAGCAGCAGATTTGAGTAGCTGGAGAAGTGAAAGGGCAATGCCAACTGGGCAAAAGCCTCCTGTGATTCAATGGGAGGATCTGGAGTAAATACGGCTCATTGGAGTTGTCCTGGTTTAGTCTGAAATGGCTAAGACTTTATAACCTCTCCTATAAGTCATTAGAGGTGGACTGCTTAGGGAATGAAATGACTTTAAGCAAAGTAATCTTTGGCACCCGAGGTAGTCCCTGAAAGGGGCTGACACCTGAATGACATCTAATGCTCCCAGCAGCTGGTACAGTAAGCCCTTTCAGGAAGATAGATATGGGATGAACTTTACCATGTCAACGACAATCAGTTCTAGTTGTAAGGTATACAATCAGTTGTAAGGTATACAGCTTGAGTTATAAAACACAATTGTACTCGCAGAACATTATTCATACACTCAAATATTAATGAGAGATAATTATTTTACCTCTGGAGGTTATTTTAAATGATATTGGTTTGAATGCATATTGTTGTGATGGTATATGGATTTTTAAATTTTGATTCTATTTTGCTTGGTCCTGAAGGGGTGGGTCCTATCTGTTGTCATTTTAACTTTGTTTTGTTTTTTCTCCTGAAACAAACCCCTTTATTCAACATGTCAGGTATGTAATCGCAGAAGAAAATTAAATGAGAGATGTTTATTCAGATTCTGAAATGTTTATGTTAAAAATAACTAAGTAATACTCCCAGATTTTTATGCTGTGAGTTTTTTAAGTGGAATTTTAATGGCTTGGAGATAATTATTCACTAAAGAAGTATCACATATGTTTTCTATTGTTAGTTTTAATAATACCCAGGAAAATCTACATTAAAAATATCCTTTTATGAGATGTCTTCCTGAGGCATATTAACATAAATCAATTTGATGATTCACACTTATTAGATTCCTTTTAGTTGGAGGTAGGTAATAAATACAGGCCTTCTAACTGACAACATTTTTATCAGGTATAATATTACAATAATTGTAATTTTCAGGAGGAAACCTACTACATGTATCTTTATGGGCAAACAGATCCAAAATACTTTGATAGCACCGGTTCTCCATTCTCACTGCAGTCACAGATCTTTGTTCTTTGGGTGGTAAGATGCCACCTTATATGAAAGATTCATTCACAGTAGGTACAGCCATATTCTAGAGATACAATTTATCTCAACTTTTACATAGTCATGTAACAAAACATGTTAATGGACACAGAACCTATTTAGAATCATAAACTTAAGGTATTATTTCCAGCGGAGTAATTTATACGGCTGAATACATTTTTAAAACTCTGTTGTTTCAAGGGCACATTACTATACAATATTTTAACAACTCACATGCTATGAAAACCACTCACTTTATCAATAAAAAAGTCATTTCTATGACATATTAGACTAGAACACTCTAAGGTGTTGAGTAGATATCATGTTAAAAGAAATACTTAATAGTAGCTTGCTCTGTTTTGTGGGCTTCTAAATAAAAATCACTTCAACCAGGGGTACCCAACCTCTGGGCCACACACCTATACCCCTTTGTGGTGTGTTAGCAACTGGGCCACACAGCAGGAGGTGAGCATCAGGTGAGCAAGCATCACCGCCTGAGTTCTGCCTCCTATCAGATCAGCGAGGGCATTAGATTCTCATAGGAGTTCAAACCCTATTGTGAACTGCACATGCAAGGGATCTAGGGTGTAGGCTCCTTATGATAAACTAATGCCTGATTCTATTTCATCCCAAAACCATACCCCTCCCCATCTGTGGAAAAATTGTCTTATAAGAAACCAGTCCTTGGTCCCAAAATGGTTGCGGACGACTGATTTAAATGCTAGCTGACATCCTCTCGAGGGTGCCTTCCTAAAGAGTACAGTTTAGAAATTAACTGTTCTTGGTGAAGGGGGATAGTTTACAACTAATTAATGCACAGGCATATTTCTTAACCAGGCTGATATATGTTAAAGTAAATTATATATAATTTAACATTGGCATGAGAACATACAAGTAAGACTAAACACAAGAACATAAAACAAAATTAAAAAGCAGGATAAGGTTTAAAATGTTATTTTTTAAGTAACTTTTTAACTATAGTAACTACATTTGGAGATCATCAAAATGTACCACCAATATATCGTACATTGTTTTCAGTATGCCTGACAGCTAATGAATGACACCATGCCCAGGATCAAAACAATCTATTATGGCCCATACCTGTAATCCTAGCATTTTGGGAGGCCAAGGCGGGCAAATAGCCTGAGGTCAGAAGTTTGTGACCAGCCTGGCTAACATGGTGAAACCCCGTCTCTACTAAAAATAAAAAAATTAGCCAGGCGTGGTGGTGGGCGGTCATAATCCCAGCTACTCGGGAGCTGAGGCAAGATAATCGCTTGAACCTGGGAGATGGAGGGTGCAGTGAGCCAACATCACGCTACTGCACTACAGTCTGGGTAACAGAGGGAGACTCCATCTCAAAAAAAAAAAAAAAAAAAAGGACAGTGTATTAGATGTTACTACCTAATTGAGGTCCATGACCAAACAGTATGATATAGACTCTAAAATATACCTGACATTAAACTCCAACATTTGATAACTTAGCATATTGGTTTAAATAATTAAAATTTTAAATATTTTCAGTGAAAAGGTGAAGTTAGAAACTGAATCCGAACTAAGAGAAGGAAGTGTGCATGTGTGAGAGACATTATGAGAGTGTGTGAGAGACATTATATGAGTTTGTGAGAGAGTATGTGTATATCTTTATTTCGATAACAGGCAAACAAATTCTGGACACCAGATTGTCATGCATGTCATGAGGTCAGAATAAAAGAGAACAGAGTTTTAAGTGACCAGAAAGCTATGGGGAAAGACAACTTTTAATATCGTAAAAGTATCAACAATGTTAAACTCTCAAAGCTCTGCTTCAAGCTATTTGGAATGTGTACAAACCTGGGACAATCAATGCATGGCACATATTATTAGAAATGGTTTTCTAATGATGATTACACTGATATACAGGATGGTGGGGCTGTTTACTTCACAAAACAGTAATTACTATCTTCTGTGTGATTCATGTCATTAAAATGTTGCCTGTGCTTGGAGAGCCCTGACAGAAATAACCCTAACGTAATCAAATCCATGACTTTTATCCGAACAAAAAACTAACTCATCAGCCATGACAGAGCACCCAGTGTTTTGACAGAGTATCAGAAACTAGCATCTGGGCAAGTCATTTTAAGAACACCTCAAGTTTTCACTCCCCCAGCAGTGTAGAAGAATAAAGAGAAAGACAGTACAAGAAACACATAACTACAGCCTCTTAGAGACAGAAGGGTCACGTCGCCCAATCTCCATCTCAATGAAAGAACACCTTGCACAGCATCCTTCAGAAATGGCCTTTGGTCTCCCTTAAATGAGTCCCATGGCAGGGAGTATGTTGTAGAGAGCCTTCCTTATTTGGAAAGCTATTATTCTCAGAAAGTTCTTGATTATTTAGAGTGAAAAATGTGTCTGCTCTTTGTTTCTTGTTTTACAATTTGAAAGCACACAAAATAAATCAACTCCCTCTTCTAAATGAAAGTTCTTAAGATACTTTAAGATGCATTAATGCCTCTGGTTAAGCTTTTTCTGTCTAGGCCAAGACTTTGCAGTTTTCTGAACTTGTCCCTCACATAAACCCTTCAAATTTGTTTAGAGAGTATTAGTTGGTCAATCTTCTCTTTCTGTGTGGCACCTACAATACAATATAATGTGCTATTTGTAGAATAGCAAAGAATCATGGTCAGAGACTATGTTCTCATCTGGACACCACACTGCTGTAAATGCAACTGAATGTGGACATAATTAGAGTTATATGTGTATGTCTTCTTGCTTGCATTTACCAAGAATATCACACACTTTTTTCTGTAGAACTTATCAAAAATAGATATCCTATTTCTAATCAAGATTTCTACTTGATATGCAAATATATTATTTTACTTTTGAAAGCTTTTTAGTTTCTGTTCATCATTACAGCTTGTTCTGATCTTCACAGTCCAGGTATATTGAACTTTGTCACATACGTGTACTCTTATTCTCTTTTCTACTTCAAGGTCTGTGCAGCTCCTGTTTCTCTTCCCAAAAGGCTCTTCTCAATCTCACATTGCCTTAGTCAGCTTGGCTGCTAGAAAAACAATACCATCAACTGAGAGGTTTAAGCAACATTTATTTCTCACAGTTCTGGAGGTCTGAAGTCGAAAATCAGGGCACCAGTAGCATGAGTTTCTTGGTGAGGTCCCTCTTCCTGGTTTATAGATAGACATTAGTGCTGTGTCCTCACATGGCAGAAAGAGCTAGCTAGCTCTCTAGCTTCTTCTTACAAAAGCAATTATCTCATTCATGAGGGTTCCACCTTCATGATCTCATTATCCCCAAAAGATCCTCACCTTCAATTACCATCACGTTGGAATTACGGTTTCAACACATGAATTTGTGGGGGACATGAACATTCAGTCCATTGCATATACACACCGACTCACATTCATTGTTCTCAATTTCCTTTAGCTGGCTCACTAACTTGCATTTTCTTCCGTTCCAAATTTAAAATCCTCCAGGACGGTCTCAATGAACAGCCAGTTATATGTAATTTATATACTGAAGAGCTCCTTGTTAACACTCAATATTCTCACCAAACAGCCAGCTTTGGTTTACAGTGTTAAACACAGCATGCTGTGCGTGCAGCATCCATATTTGCCCCCTCTCCTGCTATAAGCCAGGCAGGACACAGAGGGCTTGGTACCTAGTAAGGGCTCAGTATGAATCTACTGAGCTAGGGAGTCAATGTGGAATTTTGATTCTACTCAGCAGTATGTCAGCAACCTCTATCTGTTTTCAGTCATCCTTTTTGATACCTGCTAGGGTAGTAAAGAATGTAAAATAGAAAAAGGCTAGGGTTGTGCTATGAAATTACATTATAGTACAACTTTTATCTGATTTTTTACAAATTTTAGAGAATATTTTGCTTTAGGTAATATTTTAGGTAATAACATACTATGAATCTTCCTATTTGTATTGCTTCCTCCAAATTATAACACATTTTGCTAAAGACCAAAATAAAATGAAAATACAGTATATCCATGGCATCTTCCTAGTAATGCTACTTGAAAGAACATGGCAGAACTCACACAACTTCTTAGTGAATCTGTGTAATGGGATATGGGGTGAGCAAAATAAGAACATCAAGGTGTCAGATTATTGCTAGCTATGTGAATTTAGGTTAGTATCACATTTTCTTCATTGGTAAAGTGAAGATATTAACATAATTATATCATAGACTTTGGTGATAAAAAAGTTAGTAGCTATCACCACCTCTAGCAATTTGTTGATTGATCTCAGTATTCAGAAAACCACTTGTCTAAAAATTTACTCTGGAATTTTACAAAGGATCAGTATTAAGGTTATCATATTATCCCCAGACTGAACATTTAAAACAATAGAAACTTAAACAAAAATAGTCATCTTTCTCCAAACTTTAACTCCTCTCTCAATTTTGATTCATGAGAGATTACAAAAGTAGATACCAAACCACTTCCTGCTGGGTGCTGTGGCTCAGGCATATCATCCTAGCACTTTGGGAGGCCAAGGCAGACAGATCACAAGGTCAGAAGATCGAGACCATCCTGGTCAACATGGCGAAACCTTGACCCTACTAAAATAGAAAAAAACGAAAAACGAAAAACAAAAACAAAAACAAAAACAAAAAATTAGTAGGGCGTGGTAGCACACACACCTATCGTCTCAGCTACTCGGGAGGCTGAGGGAGGGGAATCGCTTGAACCAAGGAGGCAGAGGTTGCACTGAGTTAAGATCACACCACTGCACTCCAGCCTGGTGACAGAGTGAGACTCCGTCTCAAAAAAGCAAAAACAAAAAAACCCCACTTTAATAGTTTAGAACTCCAAAAATTCATTTGTCTTAATGTATGCCACGAGCTGGCAAACTTTGTCTATGAAGGGCCAGAGGGCAAATATCTCTCACTTTGCAGACTCTACCATCTCTATCTCAGCCAATCAACTCTGCCTATAGAACAAAAGCAGATATGGATAATATATACGTGAATGAGAAGGGCTGTGAACCAATAAAACTTTATTTACAAAAGCAGGCAGCTGGCTGGATTTGGCTTGCAGACGGTAGTTTGCCAACTCCTTGGCTATGATTTCAAACTCACTTAAAAATGGCAACTTGCATTCATATTTTCTGTCCTGTTTTAGCGTGCATATGTAACACTCTCATATTTGAATAGTGATATAGCAGAAAAAGGAAGAATATAGAAATTATAAATTTTGCCTTTAAGCGAATAAGGTTGATTATATTGACACATCCTTTCTTTTTCCATCTTATAACTGTTCCTTAGGTTTTACATACACTTTGTTGCTTGTAGTACTTTTCAAAACTCAATCTGTGTTTTAGACTTCCCAAGGCTATTCTTAGAGTCACAACAATGTACAATGTTTTTCAACGTTGATATACATTGCCCTTTCTGAAATTTGAGTATTTTCTTTCACAATTTGAGATTATAATATAGTGTTAATAATTTCTTTAGATTACTGTCTTTTTTCTTCCTCATTGAAATTGTTCTCAATTGCAGAGTTGGAATTGTATTTTAGAAACTCTCATTATCCTTCATCTGTGAAGCCTTAACAATTTTTTTTTTTAAGTATAAGCTCTTATATGAATGTGAGCAAGTCAGAATTGTGTGGCTTAATCATTTCTCACCAAGTAAGTATACCGTATAACCTTCTCCAGGTCAAAAAGTTAAAAAAAAGAGAGAGAGATATATATCTAGAAATAGAGAAACTCCTAGTCTATACATGCCCTAAAATCAAACGTCATCCTTAATTATAATGCCATATGGTAGATTTATCTGCTTTTGTATTTTATGGAAATGAAATAATACATTATATATTGCCTTCTCTTGTTCATCATTATGTCTGTATGATTCATTCATTATGATAGAAGTGGCAGTAGTCATCCTTTCGTTCTCATTGAGGTATTTGGTTTTATTTTTAATACACACTGGTTATTTATCCTATGTAACTTCAATGAACATTTACATGATTTTCAGTTTGTGACTATTTCATATAGCTCTATGAACATTCTTGTACATTTCTTTTGGTAAACACATAGATAAATTCTGTTGGGTTATGCCTAGGAGAGGAATTGCTGGATAATAGGTTATACCTATGTTCAGCTATAGCCAACCTGTTTTCCAAAGTGATTGTACCAATTCCCATTCCTCCCTGCGATAGATGACACTTCTAGCTTCTCCACATCATCACTCAAAATTAGTTTTATTAATAATAATAACAATTTGAAAAACCTTCATGCATGCTTAATGAAAAATAGAAACAAGGCAGTTTCTTTTTCTTTTTTTTTTTTTTTTTCACTCACCAATGTCTTGACACTGCCTTTGATTTATTTCCACACTGAAAGTCATTTTCCACCGGGCTTTTTTGAATTATTGCTTATGGAAAGACAGGTGCCTGCTCTTCAAGCTCTTACCCCTTAGGCTCTAGCAGGAAAGCTGGTGTGCATTTGCAGCATGCATAGTAGGTATCACCTCAGGCAAGGAACCCATCAGACAGGTCATTATGTTTCCATACTGTCTGAGTATCGCTATCTGTTGGAATCATCCACTAATTAGCCACTTTTCTGGGTCATAGTCACACACAGAGTTATCTACACATAACCAAAAACTCAGTCCACCCAGATCCAAGCAAGTGTGAGCTGTTGTGACATACAGTGAATAATTTGACTTCTCAGAGCTTCAATTTTCTTACCCACAAAATAGAAATCATACTGATCTCTCACAGTATCTGGGGGAAGAAAACACATACTAAGCATGTGATTAAGCATTCGGTGTTTTATATATACCAAATAGTAGTTATTTTATTGTTCTTTCATCTAACTTTTCTCAGTGTTCTTTATTGACTATGTGGAAAAATCTTCAAGGCCAGACTGAGTTTTAGAGTATATATACCCTTGTGTTTACTAAATTCCAGGCAGTCTTAGGGCAAGAGAAGTTAATTTCATTTCCCTCTTCCACAGAGCTCAATCTAGGATTTCAGAGGATAATAAATGTGCATTCTCAGTAGCATTCCTATTCTACATGCTTTCCGTGAGACTATTTAGCCTCTCTCTTTTGCTGCTAAATACACATACGATGTTTTGTTCATATTTTAGGATACATGGTGAACAGGGCAAAACTGTCTATAAATTTTTTCACAGTTCTTCTGGAAAATACACCACATCATCCAGCAGTATCCAGTGGGCCGCTTTTAAGTTACTTCTGTTGTGACTATGTCAGAAGTACTTAACTTCATTGAGATTCTCCTCTACCTCTTTTTTAATCAAATACACTGGAACACAGAAAATTGACAAATAGAGAGCAAATGGCTTTCCTGACTCTGTGACACTGACAGCTTTCTAGCCATTCAAATGAAACAAGCAGAGCCTTTTATTTTCACTTTAGGCTATCAACATTAAGTGCAACACATACTGGGCTAAACACCCATTTAACATGTAATTCATGTACAATCTTGGACACTTGCTTATCTTGCTTAAGTTTTTTAAAGTGTGATGTCTCAAGAACATTAGCCCATTCATATATCCCTTCTTTTGCCTATACTCTCTAATACAGGAATAAGCTGGTCAGCAAGTATTTCTTGTGGATTATATAATGAATTGTTTAATAAAATAGAATGAAAGGCATGCAAATATTCAGGCACAATATATATTATATCTCAATAATGTATCCTTGAATATAGTTAATGCTGTTTACTTAGACAATATTCTCAATGCATTTTTGCTTATCTTCAACTATACTACTTCTATATTTTCATTGAATAATAACCTGCTATCTTTATGGAAATGTTTCACTAATATACCCAGAACCATTGCTAGTATTTATTTATTTACTTACTTTAAAGATACTGTCTCACTATGTTGCTCAGGCTGTCCTCAAACTCCTGAGTTCATCCTCCCATCTCAGCCTCCAGAGTAGCTGGGACTATAGATGTGTGCTGCCTTGCCCAGTTTGTTAACATTTATTGAGCATTGTTTACCTGTCAGACCCTCTTTTACGTTTCATGTGTATTGTTCATTAACCTTCACAACATCTTTGTGAGATTGGAGTTATTATTACAGATGGAGAAATTAAGTCTTTTAAATAACTTACCAGAGATCACTCTGATATCTAGTGACAATGACTAAGATATGAACTACCTTGCTATGCTGATTCCTGATCCAGTGTATCCCAAAATATTTGAATATATAAAATACACTGTTAGAATGCTCCTTTCAAAAAGAAATAATGTCTACCTTGTCAGGCCTCCCAGCCCAAGCCAAGCCATCGCATCCCCTGTGACTTGCATGTCTGCCCATATGGCCTGAAGTAACTGAAGAATCACAAAAGAAGTGAAAATGCCCTGCCCCACCTTAACTGATGACATTCCACCACAAAAGAAGTGAAAATGGCCGGTCCTTGCCTTAATTGATGACATTACCTTGTGAAAGTCCTTTTCCTGGCTCATCCAGGCTCAGAAAGCTCCCCCCTTGAGCACCTTGTGACTCCCACTCCTGCCTGCCAGAGAACAACCCCCCTTTGACTGGAATTTTCCTTTACCTACCCAAATCCTATAAAACGGCCCCACCCTTATCTCCCTTTGCTGACTCTATTTTCGGACTCAGCCCGCCTGTGCCCAGGTGATTAAAAAGCTTTATTGCTCACACAAAGCCTGTTTGGTGGTCTCTTCACACGGACGTGCATGACATACCTTACTGAAATATTATTGATAATATTGCTGCATACCACCCCCACAATAGCATTCTTTTAAAAAGCAGTAAGAAAACCCTACAACAGCTTGGTTATTTGTTGTTACTTCATAACTATCTCTAGCTTAAAAATCCTTCATCCAAGGCTGTACCAAAGTATCTGACAGAAAATCCGCTGACTGTTAGAGACAGTGGACTTTTTGTTTTGTTTCTTTTTTATTTTTATTTTTATTTTTTTTTGAGACGGAGTCTCACTCTGTCACCCAGGCTGGAGTGCAGTGGCGCGATCTCGGCTAACTGCAAGCTCCGCCTCCCGGGTTCACGCCATTCTCCCGCCTCAGCCTCCGAGTAGCTGGGACTACAGGCGCCCGCCACTGCGCCCGGCTAGTTTTTTGTATTTTTAGTAGAGACAGGGTTTCACCATGTTAGCCAGGATGGTCTCGATCTCCTGACCTCGTGATCCACCCGCCTCGGCCTCCCAAAGTGCTGGGATTACAGGCTTGAGCCACCGCGCCCGGCCCTCTTTTTTAAACATGCCTGTGAATTTGTCTTTCTCCCTCTCTAATCAAGAGTCATGGTCCCTGAATCAAAGATGTTGAACAATCAGCAAAGCCTGGAAACATGGATGCTCCAAGCCTACCTAAGGAAGGAGATGACAGGAAAGGGGATATTCCCAATGGAGTTTTTCCACATGCTCTACAGTCTTGCCAAAGTGTCCTCTGTGTACCAGTAGTATCCGCATCACCAAGCATTTTGTTAGAAATGTAGACTCTCAGGCCCTACTTCACACATAGCATGAGAGAACCAATTTCAAAATGATCCCTGGGATTTCCTCCTCTTGATGCGGACACTCTCTGTGAGCATCTCCCCACGATTGCGAGTGTGACACGTGAACATGACTGGATTTATTCCAATAATTTGGTTATATTACATGGCAAAGGTAAGAGGACTTTGGTGATATGCTAAAATTTCCTAATTAGTTGACTTTAATACAACCCAGGGGGAGATTATCCTGGGTAGGCCTTGGCTAATTGGGTGAACCCCAAAAATGAGAGTCTACAGGTTATTCAGAAAGATTTGAAGCAGGAGAGATACACTTCTGTTTGTTGTGAAGAAAGAAACTGCCTTATGCAGATGACCGCATAGCAGGAAATGGTGGGATGCCCCTAGGAACTAAGTTCTTGGTTCCACAACCACAAGGAAATTTATGTTGCCAACAATCAGTGAACTTGAAGGGGGATACCAAGCTTCATGTGAGACTACAGCCCCTGGCAACAGCATGGTTCCAGCCTGCTGAGAGGCTGAGCAGAGGAACCAGATAACTTGTACCTATAATCCTGACCCAGTGGAAATGATAAGATAATAAATGTGTGTTGTTCTAAAGCATTTAGTCTGTGGTATTTTGTTTATAGCAATAGAAAACATAAACATGCTAAATCAGAATCTGCATTTTTTATAAGAATCCCAATTGATTCTTATTCCCATTAAAGTTTGAAGCATTTCCCTATAGTCTACAGCGGAAGTAACACTGTCAACATCATCTGCAAAGGAAGAAATTACATATAACAGAGATCACAGGAATTATTTATGATGAAACTTAAAAGTTAGAAATTAGCCTACATGCTTAATATTTGAAATTTTATTTATTTTTAAATTGGGCACACTTATGATTGTAAAATATATTTTGCACATTATAAAATATACATGCAATAGAAATTTTAAAACTTGAAATAACATTTGACAATATTTTATTTTGTATTTGAAAATACTTTTTCTCATTGAATTTATTAGCAACAATAAGTTATTGTTGCTAACAATATTAACATATCTGTGTATTTATATTACTTACATAATCATGGTGGCAATTTACTCAATGCTCAGGGGATTTTCTAAAAATTTTTAGATCACATTATCATTTAGAAATTCAAATGTAAGGAATTAAGTTGAGATGTACACTTAGTTTTTATATGTGTAATAGCTATTCAATTAATATGTTTACATACAATGTAATATGTTATAACATTGGCCAGGAACGAGAAGCACATAGAGTGCACAAATTTTGCTTTCTACAAATACTATTCTCCAATAAGAGGAAGAGTGAATAAATGGCCCATTCTAGGCCTGTGCAGAACACATAAAAGACGAGCTTGGAGGTTTTCCTAGGCTAGAAAAAAGAGAAATGCTCAAAAAATAAAATAAATAAAGAAACAAAAGAAAATGTACAATGATGGGCATATTCCTAAGGGATACGAGAGCCAATTGTGTCTCTTTACCAGTGGCCAATGCTGTAACAAATTTTGCAACAAAATAAAGAAAGCAGTACTGGAGTGTAACCCAAAGTATGAAATAAATATCCATGAGTCCATGCTAACATAAATAAACATGAGATAAATAAATAAATAAATAAATAAATAAATAAATGGGACATATAAGACAAATATCCACTGCAGGATAAATCTCCACTCCTCAGGTGTGGGCTGCACATGGAGAGACTTCCTTCCACAGAATTGAGTACGGAAATGGGGGGAAAGAGTGATTTCACAATATGGAGTGACCCGACAGACACTACTTCAACTAGGGAATCAAGGTTAAGACACACAGTGATGTCATGTTGATGGATTTTATCTCTGATACAACATGATAAAAATGGCAGTTTCCCCTGTGTTCTTCCTCACTAAACCCCTTATCTCCAGTATTATCATGAGGAAATAATAATAATCAGACAAATCCCAATTGAAGATTCTATAAAATACCTCACCAGTACTCCTCAAAATGCTCAAGTACTGCTTGAAAATATAGAAGAAATGTAGTATCAAATATATGAAAACTCTCTGTATTATCTTTTTGATTTTTCTTTAAACTTAAAAGTATCCTAAAATAGAATATTATTTTTAAAAAAAAATTGATATGAGAAGTAGATACTAGGCGAAAAACTGATGTATGGACAGAGAGAGGAATCTAGTCCTCAGGACATAGGAGACGCTAGAAGGAGGAGGTCAGGTCAGCACATGAAGTTTCTTGTTAGAGAAATAAATGGCCTATTACCTGGCATTATTGGTGAAATAAATTGGTCCGAATTCTAAGGTAAGTCATCAGTCAGTCTAGCTATAGTTTGTTTTTGTCTCTGCTAATAAGCAAAGCAAAGTTCTAAGCCAGACCACATATAACAGAAACTCAATTTACATTTGTGGTAAAACCATAGGAATTCCACAGTCCTTTCTCATGGCAGCATCGAACTTTGTTGGGGGTCAAAGCAAATACATTCAGAAATAAAGTAATCAAGGAAGCCAATAACAGTGTCATTTTATAGAATGTCTCCTCTTATGTGTCAAGAAGAATTTTAGCTGCTTTGCATACCTAATCAAATATCAATTTGGTAAATTGGATATTATTATTCTTATTTTAGTTGTAACTGGGACTCAGAAGGATTAAGTCATCTATGTTCAAGTTTGTGTCTTCATAAGGGCTATGTGGCAAACCTGATGTGTGAACCCAGGAAGCAGGAGAGACCTTGTTCTTAACCATCAGTGTACCTATATAAAATTAACCACCCACACAAAATTGACTGTCAAATAAGGGGCACAGAAAACAAATGCTTTGAGAATTATGCTGTGAAAGTGCTTTTTTCTTATATAGGGAAATGTGCACATTATCTATTTGGTAAGCAGACAAAAAATTCTAATATATGTGCAAAGGCTACTTAAATCTCTACTTTGTTCTTGCTGTTGAAGAGGCACAAAGATGAGATGTTGAACAGCTAGAAGCTGATAATCAATTTTGGATTTGCTATGAATTGCTGGGTTCAATGGCTCTACCTTCCTTTACTTCCTAATGTGTTCAAGGATAAAGTTAAATGATCTATGACAAATGCTGGCATAAATTCCCCAGAACCTCTTCAGTTATGCCAAAATTTCTTATCTCTAGCCCATAGGTTTCCTCACCTCACTTCCCTCTCTTACTGTCATCTACCAACTATTATATTTATTTGTCTTTATCCTTCCCCATGAGAAAAACACAACAAAATAGAACTAGTTCATTGACTCCTCTTCTGATTTCCATATGGTTGATGTGTCTGAGAATTCTGGTAAGTCACTAGATATATGCTGCTAAACAGCTACTTTGCTTTGCCCCTACAAGATGACACTAGGATCCAGGTACAAAGTTGTATATAATTTACACGTTATCCAATCAGATTTTTAAAAGATTTATTCTCATCAATCGTAATTTAAATTATTGAATCCTTATTGAAAATAATGATAAATTATAAAAGCAGCAACTACACAATAGGAAAAAAATATGGTGGCATGTTTGTACTTTATGGTATATTGCTCTTAGGTTGTGAACGCTACAGCATCTCCAAGTTGGATTTTAAAAACTAGTTTTAACAGTGCTCTTTGTAAAGGCAGCAAGACTGAAGGCACTTCACTTATGTGGAATATTTTGTGCTGTTTAAGCATTATATTTGTTGATGAATTAAAGTGCCATAAAATAAATTAATAAAGATATTTGGAAACCAAACCATATAACAAATAATGAAGAATGAAGGACAGGTCTGTTTAGTCTGGAAAAGAGAAAATGTATGAGAGTAATAGCAGCCTTCTTTAAATAGTTGAATGCCACTTCCATTTACTTCAATCCGTATGCAAATTATAGGAGACTCATTCTCTGCTTTTGTGTTAGGCCTTCATGCTCCTGTCTGCACTGAAGACAGTCTAGTCAGAAGTCTTTTCCTTTTGAAGGCTTTTTTGATATCCAACCTCACTGGTGAGTCGGGAGTTCTTTTATTCAGCTTCTGTAAGATCTTTGGCTGTACTTTCTTCACAGGATTAATCATATTGGCTGACTGTGAATTTGACTTGTTCACTTTTCAAGGGTAGAGATTTGTAATGTGCATTTCTATATTCAAGATCTGATAGAAACTTTGACTGTTAGCTACGTGATGGATGAATGAATAAATGAATAGCATACAGAAAGAAGAGTAGACTTGCTCTCTGTTGCTTTTATATGCCTTTCACTGGCTGCAATTTATAGAGATGCAGAGGTAGGGTCAATATAAAAACAGTATGACTTTCAGAACTGATAAGCAGGGTGCAGATATCTCTATAAGGCATTAAGCTGACAGCCTTTAGTGTTTACACATAAAATCCATGTCTGAGGAGCTCTGGAAAGGATCATTGCATTTGGAGGAATTTGGAGTACATAACATCCAAAATACCTTTTAGTCACTTATGAATCAATTCTGATTTAGCAGGATATTTTGATAAATGTCTGTATCCTATGAACTTACACATTTTGAGTAAATGTATCCCACATTCTAATTTTCATCCATATTCAAGTAGTTATTTTAAATATAAAAAGGATAACTGTCTGCCAATCACATATCTGTCAGCTTCTTTTAAAAAATTAATGTAAAGTACATTGTATAAAGTGAAATTAAACTTTTTAAAATTTATCTTCAACTTAATCAAGAGTACTTAATTTTACCTTTGCCTCTGTTCTGAATATCAGAATATTCTTACATAAGTCATGTTGATGCTGCATCTTAACTATGAATGAAATACCATCATCTCCCTCACCTGGGTAACTGGTGCATTGTCAGATTAACTTTTTAAAGTTATTCAAAATGTTCTATGGTATGTAAAATTCAAAGGCATCAATACTATTACAGTCCTGTTGAGATACACCATTAAAGTCCTTCTTAACACGTCTTAACTTTTTAAAAATGAAATATGTTTTCAGAATAGGTTAATAAATTCTAAGAATTTTACAAAAAACTATTATCAATTAAAGTATTGTCCATGGAGAGATAACAGTAATGAAATCATGATATCAAATAATATGACAGGACTACGTAAAATTTTAATTAGCGAACACACCATACTTAATTTTATTTAAAAATAAATAACTGAAACATAGATGGGAAACATTGAAATCACATGCTGCTTCAGAACTCTAATGTAAATGTGATTTGATCAATAAATAAACAGAGATAAAGAAATTTAAATGCCATTAAACATATTAGTTGACATTAATTTGATGTAAGTTTCATATTGGCATGTGAAATTGCAAATAGCAACAATTTTTCACCATGCAAATGTTTATTTTAATTCCATAAAATACAATAAAAATAAAAGTCACTTTATTAAAAATTTACATAATAAATATGCTCTATTATTTTTATTTTTCAGAAAACATGATGTTCTTTAGAAAATCTGGCATTATATCTAAACTCAAAACAATAAGGGAGGTTCCCAAGCATAATGTTCTTTAAAATTGTTCTTAAAATAGACAGGATAATAGTATAGTGCCCACCAGAGAATACCTACTAAATGAATATGAGTTTATAAAGAGAAAAAAGAGAAATTAAGATTTTTATCTTACTGGATCAAGAAATTAAATTTTCAGCTTACCAATATAGATATATATAAAATACAACCACACCTCGCCTTTTCCATTAACTTGTGTTCATGAAGCACTAGCTATGTGACAGGCAAGATTTAAAGCACACTAGTCTATTTAATCTTTATGCTTTTCTTTTTTTCTTTCCTTCTTTCTTTCTTTCTTTCTTTTTTTTTTTTTTTTTTTTTTTTTTTTTTTATGCGGCTGAGTTTCCCTCTGCAGCTCAGGCTGGAGTGCAGTGGCGCAATCTCGGCTCACGACCGCTGCCGCTTCCCGGGTTCAAGTGATTTTCCTGCCTCCGCCTCTTGAGTAGCTGAGACTACAGGCGCGTACCACTACGCCCAGCTATTTTTGTATTTCTAGTAGAGACGGGGTTTCACCATGTTAGCCAGGATGGTCTTGATCTCCTAACCTCGTGATCCGCCCACCCACCTCGGCCTCCCAAAGTGCTGGGATTAACCACCAGGCACAGCCAGTCTATTTAATCTTAAGAATGATTCTATAATTATTCTACTTACACAAGAATAAACTGAAAGTAGAGGCATACCTAACTGAACCTAAGTAAAAAAACTAAGAAATAGAACCTGAGGAATTTATGGGTTCAGTCCTCAGAACCAACCCTTCTAGTTATTCTACTATCTCTCTGGGTAGAAAGCTATTCATAGGAAAGTTTCATTATAACTGTCAGAACAAATAATAGTGGATCTTCCTATAATTTTAATTTTAGTTAAAATTAATAACAAATTGATAGAGTTTTGACATTCATTTAGAATAAAAAATCATTAGAAGAAATGACATTAATAACAAATGACAAGAAGATGAATAATCAAGAAAATTATGAACTTTCTTGAGCTCATCAGAGAGGTGAGGTGACAGGCTAACCAACTAAACTGAACTATCTAAAGAAAGTGCTTCCCAGAAGAGGCGGACCTATGGTAGAGGGCTTCTACCATAAAATACAGGTAAATAATGAAACTAGACCCCCACCTCTCATCCTGTACAAAAATCAACTCAAAATAGATTAAAGACCTTAATATAAAACCCAAAAATACAAAACTACTAGTAGAAAACATAGGGGAAATGCTTTAGGACATTGGCCCAGAAAAATATTTTATAAATAAGAACTCAAAAGCATAGTCAGGGAAGATGGTAGAAAGTAGATAAGGCTGGCATGCAGCTCCCACTTGGACAAACAGAAAAGTGTGTAGACACTCTCACCATGGACTTTTGCTCCAAGTACCACCACAAGTGTGTACCAGAAAAACTGAAAGAATTCACAGATCTTTGGAAAGAAATGGCAGGCCACTGCCAATTCTGGAAGACAGGTACAAAAGTATGAATTTCCAAAGTGTGAGAAGCGGGGAAGCCTGCTTCCAGACACATGTCCCCACCAGGGAACCTGAAAATCCATATTAGGAGAAGAATTAACTGTACCTGGAGCTGAAACAGATTTAGTATGAAATATAAAATTAGAAGCAGCAGTGGAAAGAGCCTTGTAAGAACTCCCTTTCTCCAGCTGGAGCCCAAGGAAACCATTCCTGATTACATATCAAAGTGACCCTCAGGGAAGGCAGCTAGTGAAATTTGGGAAGGGACACGGGGTGAAAGAGCTTCCAACAGAACTTTGTAATAGTTTTGACTGATGTAAACTCCCTAGAGCAGAATCTGGGGGGAACTAAAGTGCTGCAGAAAGAAGAGCAGGGCTCACCTCCAGCAGTATGAGCAGACAAGGAGGGGCATAGCCTGAAAGCTGTGCTTGCTTTCTCAGCAAGTAAAGTTACAGCCTGAGGTTAGGTCTGAGTCCAGCATGCAAACTGCCTGGAGATAAACTGGGTGCTGTTAGCAGGGCATGATGGGAGTGATGCCCCACCAACTGCATGGAAGCTGGGTGAAGCCTATCGCTACCAGCTTTCTCCCACTTCCCTGGCAACAGAAGCAGCCATAATCGCCTCTGGAACATAACCCTGTTAGCCTGAGAACCGCCACCAAGCCCCAACAGTGGCTGTGGCAAGCCGCACCCAAGGAGAGTCTGAGCTCAGACCTGCCTAACCCTGTTCCCATCTGATGGTACTTTTCTACCCAACCCAATAGTCAATCACAAAAGACCAACTCTTGGGATCTTTATGACCTCGTCCATCACCTGAGAAACCCAAATACTTATCCTGGCCATCTTAAGGCAGGCTTATATCCCCCTTCTATTATTGCAGCTGATGTTCTCTTGAAATTGCCACCTCCTGGCTGGAAGCCAACCAACTTAAGACATTATAGCAACTCATGACAGAATAAGTCTGCTCCAAGAACGAGAAAAATAACAGCTTATTCCAATGTCTGCAACATCATGGCTAACCAGTGGTCTTGAGTCTGTCCATGTGACAACTTCACAGCTAGCATAACCATCATTCAAGAAAGTCAGCACACTAAACATACCTACAAGCAAGGACTCTCACAGAGTCTACTTCACATCCCTGCCACCACCACTGGAGCAAATATTGGTATTCACACCTGGGAGATCTGAAGATGGATTGCATCACAGGATTCTTTGAAGACATTCCCAGAACCAGGCCAGAGCATATTAGCCCTGCTGCGTGGCTAGACCCAGAAATCAACAATCACTGCAGTCTGGCTTGCAGGAAGCCCCATCCCTAGGTGGAGGGGGAGTGCACCACATTAAGGGACCATCCTGTGGGACAAAAGAATCTGAACAGCAGCTCTTGAGTTCCAGATTTTTCCACTGACATGGTCTACCCAAATGAGAAGGAATCCGAAGCGTAATTCTGGTATTATGACAAAACAAGGTCCTATAACACTCCCCCAAAAGACCAAATTAGATCCCTAGAACTGAATCCAAACCAGGAAGAAATCACTGAATTGCCAGGTAAAAGAATTCATAAGGTTGATTATTAAACAACTCAAGGAGATAAGGAGAAAAATGAAAACCAACTTAAAGAAATTTTGAAAAATACAGAATATGGATGAAAAATGCTCCAGAAAAATAGATATCATAAAAAAAAATACAATCACAATGCCTGGAATGAAAGAAACACTTAGGGAAATACAAAAAAAAAAAAAAAAAAAAAAATGCCCTGGAATTTGTCAACAATAGACTTGAACAAGTAGAAGAGAGAACTTCAGAGCTGGAAGAAAAGGCTTTTAAATTAACCAAATCATAGAAAGATAAAGAAAAAATAATTTAAAAAATAAACAAGGCCCCCAGGAAATTTGAGATTAGATTAAATGGCCAAACCTAAGAAAAATTAGTATTCCCGAGGAAGAAGAGAAATCTAAAAGTTTGGAAAACATGTTTGAGGGTATACTCAAGGAAAACTTCCAGGCCCTCACTTGAGATCTAGAACCCCAAATCAAAGAAGCTCAAAGAATACCTGGGAAGTTCATCACAAAAAGATCATCACCCAGGCACACAGTCATCTGATTATCTAAAGTCATGACAAAGGGAAGAATCTTAAAAGCTGTGAGACAAAAGCATTAGGTAACCTATAAGAAAAAATCTATCATGTTAATAGCGGATTTCTCAGCAGAAACCCTACAAGCCAGGGGTCCTATCTTTAGCATCCTCAAGCAACATAATGGCCAGCCAAAATTTTGTATCCAGACAAACTTAGCTTCATAAATGAATGAGAGATAAAGTATTTTTCAGACAAATACTGAGAGAATTCGCCACTACCAAGCCAGCACTACAAGAAATGCTAAAAGGAGTTCTAAATCTTGAAACAAAACCTCAAAATACTCCTAAATAGAACCTTCTTAAAGCATAAATCTCACAGAGTATATAAAACAATAACACACACACACACACACACACACACACACACAGTATTCAGGCAAAAACTGTCATGATGAATACAATAGTACCTCACATCTCAATACTAACATTGAAATGTTCCACTTAAAAAATTCAGAATGGTAGAATGAACAAAAATTCACCAACCAAGTATCTGCTGTCTTCAAGAGACTCACTTAATACATAAGGTAAAAGGATAGAAAAAGATATTGCATGCGAATAGACACCAAAAGCAAGCAGGAGTAGCTAGCTTAGCTTTTTTTTTTTTTTTTTTTTTTTTTTTTTTTTTTTTTTAGACAGAGTCACATTCTGTCTCCCAGGCTGGAGTGCAGTGGTGCAATCTCTGCAATCTCTGCTCACTGCAACCTCCACCTCCCAGGTTCAAGAGAGTCCTCTGCCTCAGCTGCCCAAGTAACTGGGATTTTAGGCACCTATCACCATGCCTGGATAATTTTTGTAGTTTTAGTAGAGACATGGTTTCATCATATTGACCAGAATGGTCTTGAATTCCTGACCTCTTAATGTGACCGCCTCAGCCTCCCAAAGTGCTGGGATTACAGATATGAGCCAACCCCCCTGGCAGGAGTAGCTAGCTATTCTTATATTAGCAAAACAGACTTTAAAGCAACCACTGTTAAGAAAGACAAACAGTGACATTACGTAATAATAAAAAAAGACCAACAGGAGAATATCACAATAATAAATACATTTGAACCTAACATGAAAGCTCCCATATTTATAAAACAATTATTACAAGAAATGAGAGGAGATAGATGGCAACAAAATAGTAATGACGGATTTCAATACTCCACTGACAGCACTAGACAGATCATCAAGACAGAAAGTCAACAAAGAAACAATGGACTTGAACTATACCCTAGAACAAATACATTTAACAGATATTTATGGAACATTCTACACAACAACTGCAGAATATACATTATTTTCATCAGCAGATGGAACATTCTAAAAGGTGGACCATATGATAAGCCACAAAACAAGTCTCAATAAATTTAAGAAAGTCAAAATTATATCAAGTACTTTCTCAAACCATAGTGAAAAAAAAAATAGTTCTAAAAGGAACCCTCAACACTATGCAAATATATGGAAAGTAAAGTTCTGCTCTTGAACAATTTTTGGGTCAACAATAAAATCAAGATGGAAATTAAAACATTATTTGAATTAAGCAATAATGGTAACACAACTTATCAAAACCTCTGAAACACAGCAAAAGCAGTGTAAGAGGAAAGTTCATAGTATTAAATGCCTACATTAAAAAGTCTGAAAGAGCACAAATAGAAATTCTAAGATCACACCTTATGGAACTACAGAAACAAGAACAAAACCCAAATTCAGCAGAAGAAAATAAATAACCAAGGTCAGATCAGAGCTAAATAAAATTTAAATGAAAAAATACAAAATAAATAAATAAATCAAAAAGCTGTATTTTTGAAAAGATAAGCAAAATTGATAAACTATTAGCAAAATTAACCAAGAAAAGTAAAGAGAATATCCAAATAAGCTTAATTTGAAACAAAACAGGAGATATTACAACTGATACCACAGAAATACAAGATCATTCAAGGCTACTATGAATATGTTTTCACAAACAAACTAGATATTTGGAGGAGATGGATAAATTCCTGGAAATATACAACCCTTCTATATTAAATCAGGAAGAAATAAAAACTCTGAACAGATTAGTAGCAAGTAGTGGGATTGAAACTGTAATAAAAAATTGCCAAAAAAAAAAAAAAAAAGTCCAGGACCAGATGGATTCATAGCTGAATTATATCAGGCATTCAAAGAATAATTGTTACCAATCTTACTGAAACTATTTCAGAAGACAGAGAAAGAGGAAATCCTCCATAAATCCTTCCATGATTCTAGTATCACCCTAATACCAAGGCCAGGAAATAACATAACATAAAAATAAAACTATAGACCAATATTCCTGAATATAAATGCAAAAACCCTCAGCAAAACACTAACTAACAGAATTCAACAGCCTATCAAAAAGATAATACTCCATAATCAATTTGGGTTTAAATCAGTGATACAGGAATGGTTTAACATATGCAAGTCTATAATGTGATACATCACACGAACAGAAGTAAAAACAAAAATCATATGATTATTTCAATAGATGCAGAAAAAGCATTTGACAATCCAGAATCCCTTTATAATTAAAACTCTCAGCAAAATCAGCATAGAAGGGGCATACAAAGTAATAAAATTATCTATGACAAAACCACAGCCAACAATATACTGAACCAGGAAAAGTTGAAAGCATTCCCCCTGAAAACCGGAACAAGATAAGGATGCGTGCTTTCACTCCTTCTATTCTACCTAGTACTGGAAGTGCTAGTCAGAGCAATCAGACAACAGACAGAAATAAAGGGCATCCAAATGGTAACGAGGAACTCAAACTGTCGCCGTTCACTGATGATATGATTTTAAACCTAGAAAGCCCTAAAGAATCATCCAAAAAGCTCTTAGGTCTGAAAAATGAATTCAGTAAAGTTTCAGGATATGAAATCAATGTAAACAAACTAATAGCACTGCTATACACCAACAATGACAAACCTGAGAATCAATTCAAGAACTCAACCCCTTTTACGACAGCCGCAAAAAATAAAATAAAATACTTAGGAATATACCTAACCACGGAGGTGAAAGACCTCTATAAGGAAAACTGCAAAAGATTGCTGAAAGGAATTATAGATGACACAAACAAACAAATGGAAACAATCCCATGCTCACGAATGGATAGAATAAATATTGTGAAAATGACCATACTGCCAAAAACAATCTACAAATTCAACTCAATTCCCACAAAAACACTATCATCATTCTTCACAGAACTAGAAAAAAAATCCTAAAATTCATGTACAACCCCCTCCCCCCCCCCCCCAAAAAAAAAGGCCTGCATAGCCAAAGCAAGACTAACCAAAAAGATCAAAAGATCTGGTGGCATCACATTACCCAACTTCAAATTATACTACAATGCTACAGTTACTAAAACAGCAGGATACTGGTATAAAAATAGACACATAGACCAATGGAACAGAATAGAGAACACAGAAATAAAGCCAAATTTTTACAGCCAACTTATCTTTGAAAAAGCAAACAAAACATAAAGTGGGAAAGGATGCCCTATTCAACAAATGGTGCTAGGATAATTGGCAAGCCACACGTAGATGAATGAAACTGGATCTTCATCTCTCACCTTATACAAAAATCAACCTCAAGATGGATCAAAGACTTAAATCTCAAACCTGGAATCATAAAAATATCCAGAAGATAACAACAGAAAAGCTCTTCCAGACATTGGCTTAGGTGAAGACTTCATGATCAAGAATCCAAAAGCAAATGCAACAAAAACAAAGATAAATAGATGGCACCTATTTAACTAAAAAGCTTTTGCACAGCCAAAGAAACAATCAGCAGAGTAAACAGACAACCTACAGAGTGAGAGAAAATACTCACAAACAGTGCATCTGACAAAGAAGTAATATCCAGAATCTACAAGGAATTCAAACAAATCAGCCAGGAAAAAAAAATAATAATAATTCCATCAAAAATGGGCAAAGGGCGAGGTGTGGTGTCTCATGCCTTTAATCTTGCACTTTGGGAAGCCGAGGCAGGGGGATCACGAGGTCAAGAGACCAAGATCATCCTGGCCAACATGGTGAAACCCTGTTTCTACTAAGAATACAAAAAGTGGCTGGTCATGGTGGCACATGCCCATAGTCCCAGCTACTCGGGAGGCTGAGGCAGGAGAATCGCTTGAACCCAGGAGGGGGAGGTTGCAGTGAGCCAAGATTGCACCATTGCACTCTAGCCTGGTGGCAGAGCAAGACTCCATCTCAAAAAAAAAAAAAAAAAAAAAAAAAAGACAGAAAGAAAGAAAAGAAAATGGGCAAAGGACATGAACAGACATTCTCAAAAGAAGATATACAAATGGCCAACAAACATGAGAAAAAAAGCTCAACATCACTAAATGTCAGGGAAATGCAAATTAAAAGTACAATGAGATATCACCTTACTCCTACAAGAATGGTAAGAATGGCCATAATTTAAAAAATCAAAAATAATAGCTGATGTCATGGATGTGGTGAAAAGGAAACACTTCTACACTGCTGGTGAGAATGTAAACTAGTATAACCACTATAGAAAACAACATGGAGATTCCTTAAAGAACTAAAAGTAGAACTGTCATTTGATCCAGCAATCCCACTAGTGGTTATCTTCTGCTGTACAGGACAGAAGGTAGAAACTTCTCTGTCAACTTGGTTGTGCCTCAGTCTTAGGTAGGCCCTGTGTCCCATGGTGCCTGGGGTGAGGCTTTCTCAGTTACCCTGCCCCTGCTCAAGTAGCCAAATGTTGCCTTGTGCCTTTGGAGGCTCAGAGATAAAGGCTCTTTATCATTAATGTCTTTCAGTAATGTAAGGACATTATTGTTTATTGAAAAATATATGGAAGACAAAATATACCATTACAGATCAATTCATGTTCTACTTAATTAAATCCTAAATGTATTCTTGTATTTTGGCTACAAAATTATTGTAAATTATTTAAATTAAAAGAAGGAAAATATTACTTTCACCCATACAATCTTGATGAATTTTTCTACTTCCACCCTAAATTTTGATTATAGAAATAATCTTTATGCTAAGTTTGAAATTATTTTTTACTTTCCAGCTACACATCAAACTCTATTTTGCATCTTATTACTTTCAGAAATAAAGTTTTCTAACAATTATGAATAATCCCTGCTTTACTTGGTGTTACACTCTATAAAATGTCAAGGGTGCTCTTGTTCACATCTCAGTTTCTCCTTAGGCAAAATCTTAAAGTCAACTATTCCAAATTGAATCTTGTGCGGTACATTTACTTATGGCATTTGCCATATTTTTGGACCCTGTCTGTATTATGATCTATTAAAAGGATCAAGGAGTCCTTCCAGAAATAAGAAACGAACCACTAGAATGTATATGGTCCCCATTGGGATGATCGTCAATGTGTGGTACTCTGTGAACGGTGAGAGGCTGGGCACCCACGTGGGTCATACAGGAGCTGTGTGCTGCATGGACAGTGACTGGGACAACAAGCATGTCCTCACTGACTCAGCTGACAACAGCTCAGAACTGATGTAGCTGTCCAGACCTGTGGCAAAGACTTTGGAAACAATATCGCTATATTCTCTACAGACAAGCAGATGGGCTACCAGTGCTTTGTGAGCTTCTTTTATCTGCAGGACCTAAGCCAGATTGACGGCAATGAGACATACATGAAAATTCTTTACAATGACTGTAATATCACCAGTGCTTTGTGAGGACTCCCCAGGGGAGTGCATCAACACAGGCCATAAGAGTGGAGTGTCCAACCAGTATAATGCCAAGTCTGGAGAGGTATTGGTGAGTGTTAAATAGCACTCCAAGGAGATCAGTGACACCCAGTTATCCAGGGACATGACCAAGTTCATCACTGCAACCAAGGACAACACAGCCAAGTTCTTTGATTCTACAACTCTTGAACATCAAGAGATTTTCTGGACAGAACATCTCATCAACTCAGCTGCCCTTTCCCCAATTATAGTGACCATGTGATACTGGGTAACAGACAGAAAGCCATGGATGTAACTGCAACCTCCAACAGGACTGGCAGGTTTGAGCCCAGGTTCTTCCATCTGGCCTTTGAAAAAGAGTCTGGAAGTCAAGAGTTACTTCACAACTGTCAACAGCGTTGCCTTCCCTTCTAATGGCAAGAGTTACAGCAGCAGAGGTGAAGATGGTTATGTTCACATTCATTGTTTAGGCCCACAGTACTTTGAATTTGAGCTTGAGAATTAAGAAGCTGGATCTACATACAGACCAGGCAGTCGTCTTAAGAAAGTTTTGAACCCTAAGAAATAAATTAGCTTGGTAATAAAAAATGTGATGAAATTTATAGTGCTTTTCATTTTGGACTTGGGACTGGTTATAAAAGTATATGATATAAGAAAAAATCTGTCATTTCTATATTTGAAAACAAATTTATTCTGCTCAATTGCAAGTAAACACAAAAGCTCAGTAATTACCATGCAAACATATGTTTATGTCTCATCTTCAGCCAATTATTTTCTCTTGATTTATGATCCCCATACCTTGTATATTTCAGGAAATTATGAGTATAAAAACCTACATAACCTGAAATTTTTTAAACTGGAAAATATCAAAAATTGTAATTTTTCTTTGTTTTCCTTTTATAGCATTAATATATCTTCATGATTAAATTTGTGTTCAAACTAATTACCTAACAACATTTGTAGAGTATCTCTGGAATACTCTGGAATATTTTGCATAGCTTTCTTAAGTTCTTTTTAAAAACAAACTTTGAGAATTTTAAATAATTATTACTAATATTTAAGTGTTTTCTTTTTCAGTGAGTGTGGTTGTTAACAACAGGAAAATGGTAAAGAGTTTAAAATAAGAAGCAAAGTGATCAGGCACAGTAGCTCATGCCCATAATCCCAGCATTTCGGGAAGCTAAAGCAGGAGGATCACTTAATCTCAGGAGTTCCAAACCAGCCTGAGCATCAAGGGACACCCCCATCTCTACACAAAATTTAAAAATCAGCTGTGCAGGAGGTGTATGGCTGTTGTCTCAGCTCCCAGGAAAGCTGAGGTAGGAGGGTCGCTTGAGCCTGGGAGTTTGAGACTGCAGTGAGCTGTGATTGAGCACTGCACTCCAACATGAGTAAGCCCTGACTCATAAATAAATAAATAAATAAGAATTAAAAGGCCACAATTTTTATTAAAGAGGAAAAGCAAGTCTTGAAGGATTTACTACTTTTTCTTTACATTATATATTTCTAACAAAGAACTGAAAGGAAATAAATAGAGGTCTTCAGGAATGCTGATTTACATTTTATTTACATAGCACATCATAATACTGCAAATGCTTGTAGAATAAATTTTTTTTTTGAGTGAATGAAAGTGTCAAAAGTGTTATATTGGCACAAAATTGTTCTGGGTTAACTCTGCCCTAAATTTTCTGAACATACACTGAATACCACTGAAAATGCTGCAGTCTCCTAAAGCAATTTGCTCTAAACTCTTATTAGAATATACCTCCTGAGATTTAGTTTAATATGATTTTTCATGACCACTTGATAGATAATTGTAAGAACTATGATTGCCCTTTCATAATAACACTCCTTTAAACTCATGTTCGTAGTGTATTCCCTGTAACAGACATCTTAGTCCATACTCTTGAATCTCTAAGCAGCGGTCTGGAATAACACCCTCCCTCTTAAACTAATTGATAGGTCTGAAGATATGAAAATTCTCTGAAGAATATGCTCTATGTATTCTACTGATCCTGTAGAAAGAGCCCTGTGTCTCAGTTTAATGGCCAACACTGAAAATAAATGCTGCTAATTTAATATCTATGATATATTATTATTTAGTCTCATCTGTTAGGGAATTTTCAAGGGAAATTTCTTAATAGTTGTACACTTCAGAAATAGGCAATTTGAGAAGTACATTTTAAAGAAATTTATTGTAAAAATCTACGTGTAATACTATCAAGAACACATTCATTTAAGAAATTATCAAAATTGCAATGCTGACATAATTTGAGCAATAGCAGCTGATTTGATTTGAGTTTTGAACTTTAAATCTCTAATGACTGTCTAATCCTATATTATAGCCTTACAAAATTCTCAGATCAATTTTTTTTTTCAGGATGAAGCACAGTAAAAGGTATCCTTGACACATGTTTACTTTTTATAAACTGTAAGGATCCTAACACATATCCAGTCAGGACTCTGCCCCGTGCTTGGTTTGATAAAAATGAAGGCTGTATATCTGTGATAAATGCAAATTTAGGAAGCCCAATCATCAGCATGAGGCTTTTCATAATCTTCTTGTATGTTTTCAGAGTCAATTAAACTTTAGGAATATTTAAGAGTAAAGTTATATATCATAATATTAAAATACATGTAAATTTATAAATCATATTACATATTAGCCAAATCACTGGCATTAAGCCACAAATAAATAAGAAAATGTGTTATTTCTTGTCCCAAAATGTATTTTCAGTGAGATAAAATAAAACACCTATATTAAATTATTATAGCAGTGTAAGAATTTATTGCTCATAACAACAACAACAAAAAAAAAACTGAACTGCAGTCAATTACACTATGTAGTTCTAGCAACTTTATAGTTTCTTGTCTGGAGTATTATATAAATACCACAGAATTTTATTCAAGAATGAAACCAATGTATCTCTGCTAGATTCAGCTTACATCTATTACTTGAGTTTAGGCATTTGGTAATTTATCCAGCAAATATTTAATGACCATTTATTATATGCAGAAAAAAAATAAAAACTTGTGATTCAATCTTTTCTACATCCATGCATTAGTTTACTCGCCTATTACTGTTTACATTTTCACTTAGGAAGAGTATTACCAGTCTTTCCAAGCTAATATGATTTCTTACCCAAAGAACTGCCTGTCTATGCCAATATGTATATTTACTATATTTTCTTATACTCTGACTTAAATTACCTCTAGAAATTCTAATTCAAAATAGAAAACACTTACATTTGCACAGTTTCACAACAAACTTTAGAAGTATATAAATAATTTTCGAAGTTAAATAGAAAGCAACATACATCTATAGAACAGCTATAGAATAGTATATAGCAACTATATTATGTATCAAATATTACATAACATGTATAGATATTATTTTCTTTGGGAAGCTATGCCAGCATCCTAACTATCCTTAATGTCTTTGTCAAAGCCTTTTTTTTTTTTTTTTTTTTGGTAATAATCATTGTGTAAATAGAATTTTTATAATGACAAGAGGTTATCCACAATATCGAGGCTAAGGGTTGCCCTAAGAGATGGAACCTGAAACTGGAAAACTCAAATGATATCGGGAACCCAAGTATGACTATTTTTCGCTGTCTTCCTTTTCTCCCCCTCCTTTCCATGTTTCTCTTTGCATCCCTGAGTTATTATTTTACTTGTTAATACACTTTATAGAAAGGTCCTTCTGCAGCCAAAGCGACTCATTTATGTTCAAGAAAATAGCCCAGTCAAATATTTTTCAGGATGTAAGATTATGTGGTAAAAACATGGCCGACAAGGACCATCAGTGTGGGAAGTGAGAGGAGGCAGTGCCATTTTGAGAAAAGAAGGAATCTTCATGGGGTAAGTATCTGCTCAAAAAGTGGCTATTATGGTTATCAACATTACATTTTATAGATTTTTAAGGTCTTTTTCATTTTATATAAAATGTGTTTCTCTAGTTTAATTCTAATAGGAAGACAAAAATACGTTAATTTTACAGTGAATCTCCCAGAATTTAATCAGGGACCATGTAAGTTCAAGTGATTTCCAAAATATTTTAAAAATGACAAAATTGTTGTCAAATCGTCTGAAAATTACACAGCATGATAAAAAATATTAATAAATGTATACAAAAATATAAACAAATATATTAAAATAAAAACAAGGAACATATATTTATAGCAAAATATTTAAATTCTACCTTTTTTAGACTGGTAAGAAAACTTTAACAGAAGAATAAGCAAATGACATGGAAAGATTATTTATGTAAAGAAAATATAATTAATAAGCACATATAAGTTTTTCATTTATTATAATTTATCAAACTGTTTTCACTGTAGGGATAGAGTTGGTCTGCTGTCCAGTTGTTAGAGCCATGTGTCCACAGAAGTTTTGCCCTAAATGAGTCATGAGGACTTGTTATTGTCAGATAAGAAAAAAAAGTAGAATTTTTCAAATGCAGTATGATTGCAGTATTTTGCTTTAGCCTGCATTATATGTTCATCAAACCAAGATAATAGACTTGAGTTCTACTCTAATTCCTCTAAAAATGCATTGTCTTTATATTTTCCAGCTTATGCAACAACAAAAAAGCTTTGACTTTGTGCTCATTTTGGAAAAATAGAAACAATTTATTGGAATGACATTTTTAAGCATTACACATTAAAAGAACATTTCTGATTATTTTATCTTCAGTAATGACTGAACTCTTAGTGACATTCTATGTCACATTGCCCATATAATTTTTTTTGATGACACATAGAGAAAACAAGGAGTAGCTATCAGATTCTGTGAGATTTGCATGATCTATGCATATATTTATTGTTTTTATTTATAAAATTGGCATCTTCTATTTATATTATAGTTATATTTTTTCACATGTATATTTTAAGTGTATTTTCTGTAATAAGAGTTTATCTAAAGACAATAAAGACTTGGCAAATAATTTTTTAAATGTGATTTTCTGAGGTTCAGTCAGACAAAAAATATTTAGTATGAGTGTTCATGATAAGGATAGACATTACACCAGTTGCTGGATATACAAATGTGACAAAGACTCTCCCTGTAAGAATCTTATAATGTAGTAAGAGGACAGACAAATAACATCAAAATTTTGTAAAAGGAAACAAGACAATGAAAGTATAATATGGTAAAAAGCTAAAAGGAGGAGCTATTGGGCTTTGAAGGAAGAGTTCTTTCAAGGAAATGGGGGGACATGTGTTAGAGAAGATGATGGTGAACTGAATTTTGCCAGCCATCTCATTTGGATAATCAAATGTGTGTGTGTGTGTGTGTGTGTGTGTAATTTTCTTCTGCAATTATCAGCTATCTTTAAGAGTGAAGAATCTGTTAGTGACAGTGTAAACTCAGAAACCAAGTGTAGCATATTAATCCTGGGTATGTGAAACCTAATGTGCAGCTTGATAAATGATCCAGGTTAATCAATAGCACCATTTAGAGAATATAAATATCATTTTTAAAACTTTTAATATATGAACTAGCTGCACTGGCCACGGTCACACGGAGTTCAATGATCAGTCAGCATTAAATACTAGCAGAATAATAAAATAAGTGATAAACTTTCCAAATGGAATTTCTTCATAAGTAGAGTCATGGAAATACTGCGTACATTGCAAAAAATGTATAGAAATATTAATTTCCCAAAATATTTGGAAGTATGAATTCTCTTGAAAAGAAAAGGGAACTGAACTTGAAGCTTCTGTTTAACCAATGATTGATATACTGGTCAAAATTTTCACCAGGCTTCATGACTGAAAGATTGAACACTGATTTGTAAGATGCCACCTATGTGTCTCTCAGTGGGTGCCTACAATGGCTTACTTTGTGTTTTAGAGTTAGGTCTTTTTCAGATTAACTAGATTATTCAGATTAACTAGATTGTTCAGATTATCTAGAACACGGTCTCCAAATCAATGTGAGAAAAGTTGAAGCACATTCACTTGCCAATCAGGTATCAAAAGAACCAGCAGATTATAAGCAGCAAAACTTCTGATAACAGTGAAAGCTATCAGAAAAAAAGAATATGAAATAAATTATAAACACTTAAAGACCATAAAGTAGAGACCGTTGTTGATGGTGACATGGCATCCTTGTTTCACAGCCCTGATTAGCAATTCCAGTCTCTAACAGAAGAACCAAACCATCAATATATGTTCTATATACTATTTTTAAAGAGACATGGAGATACATAATTCACTTTAGATAGACTTAAATTAAATTATAATTGTAAAGTGTCTATAAATATTTTGAAATAGAAAAATTATATTTACATAGAAAATTTACTTTATGTATTATAATTTATAATCTCAGAAAAAATTCTATATATAATTCATCTTAATTTTAATGTTTATAGTAATTATACTTCAACAAACTATGCTTTAACAATTTCTGATGTTTAAAGGTAAGGATAACTTCAAAAATCTTATAATCAAGCTGACTAAAAATTTTCCCTCATGTCAAATTGCTTTTACACATACTGTCTCTTTGATATAGTATGAAACCATTGAAACATATTTTCCATAGGTATGCTCCAAAAGTTAATCACTACTTTCATGAAACTCAATATATTAATAACTTGCCCATCTTAAGTTTCCTGAGCCTAGAATGTGTTGCATTTTTAAGAAAACTTACTTTAGTATGCTTCAATAATTTGTTCTTCTAGTAATATGTAATCCTTGGCTTATAAGTGTAATTTTTCCATTTCTTCCATAAATGAAGGTCTCCTCTAAAACAAACTCATTAGTACCAACAGATATCAGAATGAAATTTTTCATTTAATAAACACTTTTAATAAAGAGAAGTATTCAACACTCCTCAAAAATTTCTCTATATCTAGCTTTCCTTCCTGAAATGCAAAGCATCTTAAATGTTTTTTATTTTACTTTAGCATCACATTATATACTCATTTGCTTAATTTAAATAAAATGTCACTTGTGCCTTCATTCTGACAATACCCATTTGCTTTAATCAATTATTTAATATTTATTATATTTTTCAAAAACTATTATGGGTTCAATTTTTGTACAGCAAATAAACAAAATGATATTTTTAATTTTGAAAGCATGCCAAGTACATAAAACGGTCCCAGTTTATTTATTTCTTCCACTAATATTTCTATATGCTATAGCAACCATAATCTCAGTGTTTTTTTTCTCAGAAACATCTTCTTTAAGACTAGCAATATACTGATTGATATATCACCTGAAAACCTCCCATTACTTTTAATAATTTTAAAAATAATTTTTAACACAGTTAAACCTAGATATTTACCCAACTGATTTAAAAACTTACATCCACATAAAAGCTCCCCATGAATGTTTACAGCAGCTTTATTCATAATTGCCAAAAACTGAAACAAACAGAGATGGTGTTAAAAAGGTCAATAGATAAATCAGTTGAGATATACCCATATTATGAACAATTATTCTACATTAAAAAATGTTACCAAGCCACATAAAGACATGGAGGAATCTTAGAAGCCATTCTGAAAGTGCACATGCTGTATAATTTCAATTATATGACATTTTAGAAAATTCACTACTAAAAACATTATAAACAGATGATTGCCATGGGTGCATAAGAGGGAGAAAGGATAACTAGGTGAAACACAGGGACATTTTTAGGGCAAGAAAATTATTCTAAATAATATTGCAATGGTAAATACATGAAACTGAAAAAAAATTCATGCCTAATGGATACAAATTTTAAAACGTCATTTACAAGGCCACAGAATCCTAGATAGAGTTTGTGACAAAGTAATCTAACTGTATTATAAATGTATGAGACAATCTCACTAAAGAAAATAGGGGAAAAAAACTGCTGAGCTAAGTAGCTTTGGAAATGAGACTTTAAGACTAAAGGGAAAGGAGCTGTGCGTAAGCACTGTACTGTACTTGATAAAGTTGTTTCCCATGGGGGTACAAGTGAACAACTCTGATATTATTATGCATATATACTGGAATTAAACAGTAAGTCAATGACTGGTAGTAGTGAAATGGGAAAAGTTCCCTTGTGCCCTCACAGGGCGTGGGATATAGGTGTGGCTTGCTTCTTCGGTGTCTCGCTGCTCAAACCTCTAGGGGAGGATACAGACGGGCAGGCTGTGGGGCTCTGACCCCACCGCAGGGTCTAAGGATGAATGTTTACAGCTGAAGCCCCCAGTGGGTGGTGGTTACAGTGTGCTCTTTTAGTTTAGCTGACAATAGGCAGTTTGTGTTAGCCAGCTCAGTTAGACCTCTGCCTTGTTGCAAGGACAAAGGGTTTTCTGTATCCCTGGGTTCTTGCCTTGGTGCACTGGAAGAATTGGTTCACACGTGGACATGGAGAATGAGTACAATATTTTATTGAGTGGAAATAGCTCTCAGTTGGTGGGGGAGGCAGAAAGGAGATGGTTTTCCCATGGAGTTGGGTGGCTCCGTGGCCCAGGCTCTCTCCTCTGACTGCTCCACCTGAACTCTGTGACATTTTGCTGGTCAGTGGCCTGCTGGTGTGCCAGTGCCTGCTGATGTGCTCCCCTCGACGTCCAGTCACCTGAATGTCTGCCTGTCTGGGTTTCAGGGGTTTTATAGGCACAGGACGGGAGCATGGCAGGCCAGGGTGGTCTTGGGAAATGCAACATATTGGCAGGAAAACAAGAATGCCTGTCCTCATCTAGGTCCTCTGGTACAGGCCTGGGGGTGGAGCCACAGCCAGGGACCATGCCCTTCTCTACCTAGCACTCCCCTTCTCCCTTCTGTATCATTTAAAGGGACTATACCCTTAGTATCATTTAAAGAGACTACACCCTTCTCTTCCCAGCACTTCCCTTCCATGTCAGTGGGAGCCCAGTTTCTCATTATCTGTGTGAGTTGTTACAGATAAGAAAGGGGAGGAGGTTGGAATTCTCCGTGTAGATTAGGGTTGGATATAACAGCATAAACATGTTTTGATTAAAATAGATACGAATGAATGCATAGAGGAATATTTATAGATATGGATTTATGTTCATGTTATTATACATACATGTATCTCCTTGCTCTACCTACTGAGAAGGCTTAGAAGCAAAGTCATCCCAACAGCAAGGACCACACTTAGCACATAGATCCTCGTTTCTAATAGCATTCTCCAGCAAAAGACACCAGGGATCCTTGAGAAATAACTAATTCTAGGACTGAGACATGAAGTACACAGAGAAGGCATTTTGTAATGCCAGAATATAAGAGACTGCCAAAAAACACACAATAAAACAAAAAAACAAATTTTAACATTCACATGCTTTTTTTTTTTTTGAAACTGAGTTTCACGCTTGTTGCCCAGGCTGGGGTGCAGTGGCACGATCTCGGCTCACCGCAACCTCCACTTCCCAGGTTCAAATCTCCTTCCTCAGCCTCCTGAGTAGGTGGGATTAGAGGCTTGCACCGCCTTGCCTGTCTAATTTTGTATTTTAGTAGAGAAGGGGTTTCTCCGTGTTGGTCAGCCTGGTATCCAATTCCCGACCTCACCTGATCCGCCTGCCTCGGCCTCCCAAAGTGTTGGGATTACAGGTGTGAGCCACTGTGCCTGGCCCATATTTTTAATTAAAGGAGATTATGAGGTTTTTTTTCACAACACCCAAATAGTTGATGCAGATAGAGTATATTTAATAATGCTGTCAACTTATTCAATGATCTTGCATTTCAGTTGAGGTTTATTGAATGAATAGCATGCTTTAAACCAATATCTTACCATATGTTGAATATTTATTATTAGTTGAAATGACTATTTTGTTAATGCAGTAAATACGTTTGAACTGTGACAATGATTTACATCAAAATATTCATATTAACTTAGTTAAGACAATCTGAAAGAACATTTGTTACTTCAAGGTGACGTCATTGAAAATTACATATTTTCAATCTAGGTACCAATGCCCCAAATGAGCCCTTTTTTTAAAAGCCTAAGTTTTAAAAAGTCTGTCAATAGGTTCACATTGTTTAAAAAATATTTTTTAATTTTTGTAATTTTAAAAATATTACTTCACAGAAGATGTTACAAAACTATGAAGTCATTTATTTTAACCACAGAAACAGTCCAAGGATAACTATCTAAATACTTATGGACACACTCATATATATCGGCACAAAGGCTAGCTAGCCATATATATTTACGTTGGTGCATTCCAGAAAAATTCTATATTCTGTTAGGCTGAAAATACAGCAGTTCGAGGCTCAATACATATCACATTTTCAGGACTCTCTTAGTGAACGTAATTCTTAGACACTAAAGCCAGGTTGTCATTGATGAGAGCCAACTTTCTTCACTATCATTTGACAGATGTGTTTGGACAGGTAATGTCTAGATTTGTTATTAAACTCAGAGTACAAAGGAAAAAATCTAGATAAGATTTATAGGTATTATTTGAGGATTCCAAAATAAATGTTTGATGTGAAGCTTTCTCTACTACCACCCATCTACTCCTGACTATAATAACCGCACTCTTCCATTTGTATCACTTGTTCTATTAATTATAATATGCTATATCCATAATTATTTTGTGTGCAGTACTTTTTTCTATGCTGACATGATCTACAATTGGAGAAGGCAGTTTGTAACAATATTCTGTAACCAGGAGCTTAAACATAAGTTGCAGTTTGTAAAGGTAATGCTTTTATTTTATATATTGGAAGAATAAGTTGATGACTACAGAAACTTAGAAATAATTTATCTATTAATTCATATGCTCTAAAACAAAAATTTTCATGCTATACAATGCAAACTACATTTGTTATCCTTTGACAAATCTGTTTTACAAAAAATTTTATTGTAAACCAAGAATTTAAAATCAAAATTAAATCAAAACAAAATCTTTTTTTTTGTAAATCAGATTTGTCATTAATGGATATCTTCTTAATAAAAGCTGCTGAAATCATAGTCTTGTTCTTGAGGCGTTATTACATTTCCACAATGAACCATTTCACAAAACAAGAAATGTGCTAAGTGGTTAAGTGACTATATCCTTGCTTCCTGTGCCACACTGGTTTTATTCAGGGTCTTTCCTAGATTATGACAATCTGTAAAACAACAGAAAGTTAACTTCTCTGTAAAATATAAATTTTTGAATTATTATTACATTTTTATTGAAAAAGCAAAAGCATGCTTCTTGGAACAACTTCCAAAGAAAACTCTCCTTGTAGTAAAAATAAAATGTAGCTCCTGACAGCTGTGCTCATTCAGATCAATCACATCAATGTCAGCAGTCTGGACTATTGACAGTATCTCTTCAAGATAACCCAGAGATGCTCCAGATAGAGAATGAGCTCATCTTTGTAATATTATAAAATGAAAAGACTTATTGCACTCCTGCTTAGACATGTTTCTAATTTGAGTACACTAAACTATTTTATGAATAAAATTATTTGATCTGTTAACATATATTCACAGACATTTTATCTATATTTATCACTAATATTGTAGAGCAACATCTGCTAACAATTTCTTATGAAGTTTCTTCAGTGCTCAAACACTTTACTAAAAATGTAATTATCTGTTTTCAACACTCTCTTTGGCCAATTAGGAGAACATATCAAAGAACTGCACAGTGAACACTTTCAGAAAAATGTCTAGTTCTTGTATTCTATTAATTTTTTTTGTAAATCAGATTTATTTAAATGATAAATGTCATGGTCCCTAAATGAAAGTAAATTTATTCTCAGATCATTGGTCAACCTAGAAACTTTTAGAATATTTTCAACATTATGCATTTGGAGGAGATGGTCTAAAGAATTTTTAATGAACAGTAATAAATATCACATGGAATTGTAACCAGGAATTGTGTTTATTCTTTCTGCAAGTACTTATTGACTGTCTTCTCTATTTGACACTATGAAGTTATGCTCTAGAAACGAAGATAAACAAGCTAAGAATGATTTTTTTCCTAGGGGCTTACACTGAAATAGGTAAAGGAAAAAAAAACAGTAAATTAATTAGCAAAGTTACTTTATTATGCCAGATAATAAATTTAAGCAGTTATTCTAGAAAACAATTTGTCAGTATTAGATAAATAAGATGCATCTGTAACTACACACAATTAACAGGGAGTCGAATAACTTAGATGTTCCTCATTAGTATATATCATCAGTAAAATGTGGTGGAACTTATCAGAAAAATACAATGCAGCAGTCAGATGCAACATAGAACTATTCTAAATGTATGTTGCCTCAAAAAATTAGGAAATACAATAAAAGTTATAGCACAATACCTCTTATGTACTTATGCAAATGAAAATGCATACTTAATCAAAACTGATGATAGCAGAGACACAGAGACAAAACCAAAAAGTGATAGAATAGCAAAAAATAAAACAAGAGAGAAATAACACACAATATTGTTGATAATTTTCCATGGATTGAAAATATTTCTAACCAACTCTCTGTGTCTGAGATTTAGAAAATGTATAAAGAACAAAATCAGATGACTATATGATCAGAAAATCTGCTGAAAAGTAATACAAATGGGGATCAATAGCATCATATGTAATTAGGAAGTAGAATGTAAAGCAATGATAGGTTACTTATTTCTTCCTTTATGGTGACAAAAATGATAAAGTTTGTTAATATCCAGAATTGATGAAAACGGAGGAAATGATAAATTCTGTAAAATGTTGAATGAAGTATAAGTATTGCCCTGAGCAATATTCTTTCAGGGCAAAAATTTTAAAGGTACATGCTTAATGAGTAGCTATTTCAATTCTAGAAATACATCATTAAAGTAAACATACTAGCATGGCTTTAAAGAAGAATGCCACATTTCTGCTTCTGGTATGGCTGTATTACTTTCTTAAGTACAGGCTATCCTGATAACAGCTAAAATTCTAGATAAAATTGGAAATTTTATTTTTTAAACAGGCAACTTTCTGAAAATTCTGTAGTGTAAACATAAAGAGGCAGATTGTTGAGGGGAGTCAAAAATTGGATAAGTGATTGCCAATTAGTTTCCTGTAATTTCTTTTTGATAGATATTTTCCGAGAGAAAGTCTAAGTCATGAAGTAGTATGAAGAGTTAAAACCATGACACAAACTCTGATGCCCTTTTGGATGGGGGAAATAGAGGAAAAAAGTCTAGGATATCTTGGTGAAGTAAATACATGTATAAAAGGATCCCTTATTCTATGCATGAACACCACAGGTATACATGTGACAGATTCAAGGAAGCATTGCAAAGGCTTAAGGCATTGAACTGAGATTTTAAAAGAGATCATATACAGTAGGAGAAATAGTGCTTAAAGATTGAGCAAAATGTACATGTTAAATATAATTATAACATAATTAGATAAATAGATGCGTACATATGTGCTAATAGTATAGTGAAATATAAAATATATCATATTTAATTGAAATATATATATATATATCTCTCTAAAAATGCACAAACATTTCTTAAGACCAATAATCTCCAGGAAATGAATAGAAAATATGGTATACCAATGGAAAATCTATGAATTCAGGATAAAACTAAACTTAAACATTTTAAGACTTCTCCCTATTAATGGCATAGGATTATATAGCATGTCTATAAAGGATACAAGATACATAAATAATTAAATAGCTAGTCTTTTCATATCTCTTTCAGGCCACAGCTCTTCTCTATATATCATGAATTCCTTAATTCTATATAAAGATTTTTCCCCTTTCTACACATCACCTTGCACATGGCCAAATATAATTACTCCAGCCCATACACGTTGTTTCAGATTTCATCCATGGGTTCCCACCTATAGAGTATCAGGATATAATTTTGTAAGTGAGAATCAGATTGTCCTGCTTTACTCGCCTAAAATTGAACTGTTCTTAATTTGTCCACCTTGATCCAGGCACATGTGACCAAAGAAAAAGTCATGTTTTACAATGCTAAACTGGCTCTTCAGTATTCACTGTTGAGGGGCATTTATTCAGGGAAATGGTCTGGACTAACTGCGAACTTCAGTCTACCGCTCCTTCATCATCTGAAGAAGACACTAAGTAGAAAATTTTATCCTCCAAAGGCATATGAGCAGATTTACTATTGTTTAAAAGGTAAACTGAGACACAGTACAGTTATAAGAGTTTATTAGGGAAAAGGGGATTCATGAATCAGACAGCTACAAACAAGAAGTGGTTCAGAAGCTCCCCCAGGAGGTTTTTATAGGATGAACATGGAAGTAAAGAAAATATTTAATTGCTTTGCAATTAGAAAGTTGCCTTACTTAGTCTATTCCACTGGAAATTCTCTAGTTATAGATTTATAACTTTGTTGATGTTTTCTGATTGATTGAGCTTCTGCGTTTTCCTTTACTATCAGAATTTACAAGAAATAGCTCAAGTTACATTTTGCTTATGTTTGCAAATCAAGCAACACCGAGGTCACTTTTGAGACCTAATTGGCTTTGTTTGTTCAGGGATTCTTCTGGCTTTGCCTCCCTCTTAGTTAAATTTAACGCTAGTTATGTTCTCATCTCTCATTTTCTTTACATATACTTTTACTGTTACTGTGAATCCCTAACAGACACCCTTATACTCAATGATTAAAACTTTTCTTTCACTGACTTCCTCCTTTTAAATTTGTCAGTTATTTCTTGACATTGTTCTCAACTATAATCTCTCAGTATCTAGAAGGGATTGGTACCAGGAACTTCCCCAGGTACCAAAATGCAAAGATGCTCAAATCCCTTGTATAAAATGGTGTAGTATTTGCATATAACCTACGCACATCTGTCTGTATACATTAAGTCATCTGTAGATGACTTATAATACTGAATAAAATGTAAATGCTGTATAAATCGTCATTGTTGTGTGTTTTGTTTGTATTATTTGTTATTGATGTATTTTTTATAAATTTTTAAAAATTTTACCTTCAATATTTTCTATCCACAGTTGACTGAATCCATAGACACAGGAACTGTGGATTTGGAGGGTTGACAATATCAATCAATGCTTTTTTTAGGTACCTTGCCATCTATTGTTAGTAGTCGTATCCTTTAAAAAAACAAAATATATTATTCCCAACCACTAATGCTTATAAACTTACAGTGTGCAGACAATTGAAAGGAGATGGATTTTATACTAGCAAAGCTCTAGTAAATTGGATTACAAACAACCAAGAGTGCCAAGAGCTGTCAGATCTAAAAGCAATTATCTTGTAAAGTACTTTTACTTTGTCTAATTCAATGCAGTATATCATGCTACCTGAATGGTGCCAAATAACATGCAAACCTCACACAGGATAGAATACTCCTGTAATATACAGATGTGTTTCTGTATTTCTTATATATATGTATACGCTAAAAAAAAATCAGACTTTACAATGATAACCTCTTCAAGTAACATTGGGTAAAAACTCTGAGATATACTTGACTAAATTCTCACTGTGGCTTAAAATTAAAGCAAGAAAAATGTAAAGAATGTGAAAAATGAAGATTCAAATTATTATTAAAGATGTCTACAATTTTTCAAGTTTATTTGTAAGTTGCAAATATTTTTATAGCATCATTTTCTAAAATAAATAAAAAATTATGTCTTTAAATAAAGTAGATTATGTCTTTGTATAATTAATTTGTTAATTGTTATTTTACAGCATTATACCCTGAGATACATAGCGTAGGGAAAAACTGAACTTAAAAACATTTTAGATCCATTTGAAGCAACTTCATATTTGCATACATGGCATAATGATTCAACTGAATCTGTTGTATAGTAATACTATACAATAATCTACATGTGATTTATAAAGTCAAGATAGCATTTCCATTTTAAAAATTATTTATAAAATTTTCGTGACTAATGTATTTTGCTTTCTTGGTCTATGTCAGGTAATACAGAAATGAACTAAAAACAACCATATCTATGCTGGAATCGTATCATTGTTAAATATGACATTATTAATATCAGTTTTAGGGATTCTATTAGCTTTACATTAGCTTTAAGGATTATAATTCATATCTTATACCATTATTATTTGATTTCCAATGTTTAGTTGTCCTTTAAAATTGACTACTATTAATATAGCTGTTTCATGTGGCCAATACAGACATATATGGAAACATGGTTTTTTAAATTCTTCAGGTTGTGTGGCTAGATCTGGACTGGATCTTACACAATTAGATTTTTGGGTGATGTAACAGAACAATATAACAGACATGATAGTGAAAATTATCTAGAAAAAGCCTGGCAGGCCATACAAAGGCATTTATTATCTTCAGTAAAAGCATTTACCTATTTTTATTAAATAGTCTTCTACCACCACACTATATTCTCTCAATATTAGGTGCAGTTTCTCTATATCCTTTCCCTTGACACTGTTGACTCTCATGTCACACTTTGTCACAAGTATTAAGTTAGCCTCTCCCTGTTGTGCTCCTTGCCACAGCACTTCTCGGAGTAGAGTACTGAGAGCATTTTCCTAATAAGTTAACCCCATTAGAGCCAAAGCATTGCAATTCTTAGAGTCTGAATGCTCTGATAGGGCTCACCCCTCCCACCAGGAATACCACACTTCAAAATACTTATTTAATAGATGTTAAAACATATAATAGTAAACATTATTGCTGAAACTGGATTGAACTTCCTAGTTGCAACAGATAATCCTTAACCAAATGTTTGTAGCCTAAGACAGACAAGCAGAAAAACTCCATTAGGCTTTCTATGAAATATTAGAGATCATTACGAGATTCCAAAGACAATCATTTTAAGGATATTTGTGAGAATCATAGTCTTGGCTTCTTTCAATCAAGTCCACTTTCTTCTTGAGATTCTAATCAAATAACTACAAATAATAAATTAGCCAGCATGTTTCTCATCTTTTATTATATATTTTTATACATATATATACAAATATACATTGCCTTTGGTTGAGATGTATTATGATAAAAAGCTAGTTGTTATTTGTTTTCATTTTTATTTTTTAATATACAGTGAGTTTTTTGCTTTGTTTTCATATTAATAAGCATTTAGCCCTTTAAGTTTTACTTTATTTTTATTGACACATAAAATTTTACATATTTATGGGGTACAATATGTGGTGTATTTTTCTCTAAAATATAGCATTAACAATTTTGGTAGAGAAAAAAATAGAAATGTTAACTATCATGTGTCATAACATTCCATTTCAAATGCATTGTAATAGTTTCAAGGAAGAGCAGAGCCTGAGGTCATTAAAACTTTGAAAACTCTGACAGATGATTCCAATCATAGTGATCCCTTTATTGTATTCAAATTTTCTTTTTTTTTTTTTTTTTTTCTCTTTTTTGCAATCCCTCCCCCCTCCCCCCTTCCCCCCTCCCCATGATAGGCCCCGGTGTGTGATGTTCCCCTTCCTGAGTCCGAGTGATCTCATTGTTCAGTTCCCACCTATGAGTGAGAACATGCGGTGTTTGGTTTTCTGTTCTTGTGATAGTTTGCTAAGAATGATGGTTTCCAGCTGCATCCATGTCCCTACAAAGGACACAAACTCATCCTTTTTTATGGCTGCATAGTATTCCATGGTGTATATGTGCCACATTTTCTTAATCCAATCTGTCACTGATGGACATTTGGGTTGATTCCAAGTCTTTGCTATTGTGAATAGTGCCGCAATAAACATACGTGTGCATGTGTCTTTATAGCAGCATAATTTATAATCCTTTGGGTATATACCCAGTAATGGGATGGCTGGGTCATATGGTACATCTAGTTCTAGATCCTTGAGGAATCGCCATACTGTTTTCCAAAATGGTTGAACTAGTTTACAATCCCACCAACAGTGTAAAAGTGTTCCTATTTCTCCACATCCTCTCCAGCACCTGTTGTTTCCTGACTTTTTAATGATTGCCATTCTAACTGGTGTGAGATGGTATCTCATTGTGGTTTTGATTTGCATTTCTCTGATGGCCAGTGATGATGAGCATTTTTTCATGTGTCTGTTGGCTGTATGAATGTCTTCTTTTGAGAAATGTCTGTTCATATCCTTTGCCCACTTTTTGATGGGGTTGTTTGTTTTTTTCTTGTAAATTTGTTGGAGTTCTTTGTAGGTTCTGGATATTAGCCCTTTGTCAGATGAGTAGATTGCAAAAATTTTCTCCCATTCTGTAGGTTGCCTGTTCACTCTGATGGTAGTTTCTTTTGCTGTGCAGAAGCTCTTTAGTTTAATGAGATCCCATTTGTCAATTTTGGCTTTTGCTGCCGTTGCTTTTGGTGTTTTAGACATGAAGTCTTTGCCCATGCCTATGTCCTGAATGGTACTACCTAGGTTTTCCTCTAGGATTTTTATGGTATTAGGTCTAACATTTAAGTCTCTAATCCATCTTGAATTAATTTTCGTATAAGGAGTAAGGAAAGGATCCAGTTTCAGCTTTCTACTTACGGCTAGCCAATTTTCCCAGCACCATTTATTAAATAGGGAATCCTTTCCCCATTTCTTGTTTCTCTCAGGTTTGTCAAAGATCAGATGGCTGTAGATGTGTGGTATTATTTCTGAGGACTCTGTTCTGTTCCATTGGTCTATATCTCTGTTTTGGTACCAGTACCATGCTGTTTTGGTTACTGTAGCTTTGTAGTATAGTTTGAAGTCAGGTAGCGTGATGCCTCCAGCTTTGTTCTTTTGACTTAGGATTGTCTTGGAGATGCGGGCTCTTTTTTGGTTCCATATGAACTTTAAAGCAGTTTTTTCCAATTCTGTGAAGAAACTCGTTGGTAGCTTGATGGGGATGGCATTGAATCTATAAATTACCTTGGGCAGTATGGCCATTTTCACGATATTGATTCTTCCTATCCATGAGCATGGTATGTTCTTCCATTTCTTTATTCGTGAACATTCACATGTCACTAGCAATAATTACTTTTTAAAACTAAATATTTAAAATTATTATATATAACACAATAAAGAAGTATAATTACAAGGGTACCTTTGCTTTCTTCTCAAATGTAGAATGTGTGAGAAGAACACTTCTTGTTTCTGTCAGCCTTTGTGTTATTGCACAAGTGATGCACTCTGTACTAAAAACACAGTGTACAGTGATTTTAGAGGTAAACTTTAACACACAGAAAGTTACTCTGACCATTTTAAATTCAGCTCTTTTTCACTTTCTACAAGGACAGTAGCAATTGTGTTATTCTTTTAAAGCATGTAATTGTAGGAATAGGACAGATCTGAGGGACTACTAATAAATACCTCTACTCTAAAAGAGAGTTACATGGAAATCATTACAAAAAGTGAAATATCCCCTCCTTTTAAAAACATAAAACAGAGCTTCTACAAACTCTTTAACAACTCTAACTTCTAGAGATTCAATCATTCTCTGTCCAAGCACCCATCTTTAACGTAATTGTCTAATTTTTTATTCAACTTCAACACAGAATATTTTCATTTTAAAGAGTTGTATTTTAACTCCTCCCAGGCAAATTGTTCTAATTCATTCTAGATCATCTGTCACTTTGCTTGAGAAACTAATTCATAAATTAATTTAATATTAGTGTTTGGAGTGACTTAATTTTGCCAATTGCTTGGAACAATAGAACATATAAAAATTGTCTGAGAAATTAACACTCTTATGGAGGACAGTATGTATACTACATAAAAAAGCAATGAAAGATTTTTAAAAACCTGTAGAAGTCAATACAATCAATTTCTAAATACATATAATTCAGAAAAAAATCTGTAGGAAAAGTCAGGAATGTGAGAAGAAACATGTTGTTAGGAATTACTGAGGCTTGTTTCTTGAAACATTTAGAACTAGAAATAATTCTTCATTAACCAGTACATAATGTGTAAGGGAAGAGGAGGAAAGGATAACATTCTATGTGTGAGAAGAAAGCAGAGGTACACCTGTAAATCTGAAGAGATGAGTGATCATTTATTTCCATTTTTAAATCAGCATCTCTAGAATATTACCTAGCAGTTGAAGTTCAGTAGGACAGCTTCAGAAAACGGGGATTTAATATGATGAGGATGTAAAGTTTGAGTTCGATCTCATAGGAAATGAAAGCTAATGGCAGAGATTTAAATGAGAAAGTCACTTCTATAGCAAGAATTTTGGCATCACTTTATAGATCTCATTTTAAATAATTTTCATGTAATTACAGTTAAACTGCAGTTTTTATTAAGTTTTGGTTATGAAAAATACTCCCAAAAGGAAAATTAATTTCTTTTCCAATTATCCTTTTAGTGATTCTGAATGAAGTATACTTGCATAAGATGAAAGATACATGGTTCTATGCCAATTAATCTAGCACATAATCTTGTAAAAAACAGTTAAGATTCAAAAACTATATAAGGAAATACAAGATAACATTTTTCTTAAAATTGACAGAAAACTTGAAAAAGTATAAGTGTGAATGGTAGTAAGCAGGAAATGTAGAAGTATAATAAACAAAATGTATCTACAGGGACTTCCTAAAGAGGAAGAACAGTTTCCTTCAGAAAAGTTGTACAAAGCATGCAGTAGATAAAAATTATTTTTCATTGTCTTTGGACATTACTGCTGTTCCTCTGGGACAATGGATTTTTTATTTAGAAAGTATTTTGATAGAATGATACGTTTTTAGTACTACAGACAATTTTGGAGTTTTATGCTATTTTTGCTCCTTTTGCAAAACTGGTCACATATTTTCTGTCATTATTTTAATCAAGTAATTTATTATTCATTTAAGTATTTTAAACGACAGAAAGCACATTAACAAAAACATATTTATATAGATATAATACACATATATTGACATATTGCTAAATGTCTCAAAAGAAACTTGTTTCTAGTGAATCCTTTCTTAAGGTATGGTCCTAAGACTAGCAACATTAACCTCACTTGGAAACTATTGAATAAGAAACTCAGGGGCTGCACCCATCAATCTGTTTTTCCTTCCCTCAGGATGCTTCTGGTAGAAGTTATGAGAACAACTTAGATTAATGCAGTGTATTTATATGTTGCTATATAAGACACTCATAGTTTTGCATGTAATGATATTTTATCTTTTTCTGAATATTTATTATAATGTAGTTGTAACCTATTCTTCCTTTTTTTATAATAATGCATATTATCTGCTATACAAATAACTCTTTTATAGCAAATTTAGAATGACATAGCACATATTGATTCTAAAATTAAATGAACAATAACACATTAAAATATGTAAGATACAAATTATATAAAACAATATATTTCCTATATAGACATGTATGATTCTATTTTATAGTAGCAGATAAAATTTAACTTAAGACAGCATATATATTTTATTATTAATTTTTATTTTTTTAGAAAACAAATCTGTTCTTTTTCTAATGTAAAATAAATATTAAAAAATAAGTGAGTGTAAATTACCCTTTCAGAATTAACAAGAGATTATATCAAATTCCCTTTTGCTTCTCTCATCAACGAGCTGCTAGAAAGCTATCAGGATTTCTACTTCTGCTTTTTCACTCTTCAATTTTGTTTTTTAACAAAAGAGAACTTCTAAGATCTGAAAAATAAAGAGAACTTTTAAAATAAAAACATACACCTATCTATAGTCTTTGACACTATACTTTTTATTTAGCTTATTTTTTTATGAACGTGAAAAAAGCCTCACCTCACATTCCCCCTACAATAGTTCAGGTGTACGATAGTTGTCAAATTATCACTAATAGTTGTGTTTCTGTACTGTTATTGGGTATGTCTTAATACTAGAGATGCCTGAGAAACAATAAACATATTATACAGTCTACATTAATTTAACATTTGTCACTCTCCTCTGTTACCATTTTTCCCAAAGTTTCTAGATTCTGTATTATCTCCCCCAGCTTTGCTGTCATAACTAGCGTATTTTCTTACAAGGGTTAAAACAGTGTGCTTAGTGGAATGCTGAAACATACAATGTAAATAATGCACATTTTTTTGTATTACAAAACAAAATAAAAAATATCTTCACGTTATGAAGGAGCTTTACACACAAATACATATTCTAAAAATAAAAAGTATTGTTGTGTTTGCTTTTATTCATTAAAGATGAACTGCTATCGGAAATTCTTCCTGTAAAATAATTACAAAATCCTCCAAATAGCCATTGAAAGATGTGCATTACAGGACAATGGTCTGTGATATTATGAAAACATTACGTGAGCCTTGTAACTGTCCCCCTATCCCATTACTACAAGAGGCAGTTTCCAGATTGCAAAGTAGGGAGTTGAAACCCAAAAAGAGGCCAGTGATATCTCTGATGAAAGGAAACAGGGTCAACGTTTGAAGAGATTGAAGTGGTTAGAATTTGTAGAGCAGAATACCAAACAGGAAGCTGCAAAAAGTGGGAAATCCTATACGTCAGCAAAGCTGTCTCCTCAACATTCCAGCTGAAAGATTACTTGTACTTGTATGAGAAAACTTCAGTGGGACTGAGAGGAACAGAAGACAATAGAGTGCGTGTCTCTGAGCTCACACGGGACCAAGAAGAGGCTGTAGCCCCATCAGCTAGAGGATAGACGTTGTGACACATGGGGCAGTTGTTAGAGTTCTAAATTAACTTTAGACTAAAGGCTCCTCTGTTTCTGACATAATCCTTGATTTTAAGGCTATTTATGTATCTTCCTTTTCAGTTCTGCTTAGAGTAATACTTTATTTATTTTCAGAGTCTTTGGGGACTTCTGCAAGGTAAGACTCATTCAGCATATATTGCTACAAAGGTAAATTTACTGCTAGAAAATTCAAAACACAATTCAAAAAATATCAGCAGAAATACTAAAGATTAGACTAGGCATTTTCCAAGAACTCGATGTATTAAGCCAATTAGTTTTAATTGTAATTAGCTACCGAGGAAGTAATAGAGCTGAAGCCTGCATAAATATCTAAGTACCAGATAGCATTTATCTATTATGTTTTGCCCTGTTAGACATTTGAGGAAACTTCTTTTTTTTCTGACTAAATTTTTTTTTTATTATACTTTAAGTTCTAGGGTACATGTGCACAACATGCAGTTTTGTTACGTGTGCCATGATGGTGTGCTGCACCCATTAACTCATCATTTACATTAGGTATATCTCTCAGTGCTGTCTCTCCAAATGTTGCAGCCAGGATACAGTAAAGAGAGGTGTTCAGAGGGCTTTTCAATCAATGTACTCTCCTGAATTACATGAAATAAATATGTCCAAATTCTTTCTGGAATCCACAGTTTTAAATATCTTATTAAGTGCCAATGACAAGCTAATATACTTTCTAAATTCAGATTTGCATCATTTTTTAATGAAGTTGGGAGTTGGGAGGTTTTTTAGATTTATTTGACTATTTGGGTATATTTATCTTCAAAATATGGCAACTGAACTTATATAAAATGAACCCTAAAATTTATTCCATATTAATTAATCATAATGCTGTGTGTGCGTATTCGTGTAGAGAAAGAGAAAAACCCAGATTTTTCATGAGTTAACTTTATGGAAAGTACATCATTGTTTTCCCCAGTATTAAAAACACAATGGAATTATTATAAACAACCATTGTTAAATATTTTAAATTATTCTAATAAACCATGAACAGCTAAAATGTCTTGTTGGCAAGTAAACAAAAGATAAAAACAAGTAGTATGTGTTATCATTCCTTTTTTTAAACTAAACTGAATAATTTGGCCTCATGTTTAAGTTTACAAGTTTTTTGTTTTATCATAGATGTTTTCCCTGTACCTACCATCAGGAAAAATTGTGAAAGACTTTGAAATAGGCATAGTGATAAATGAGTGTTCTGGCTTCCTTCCTTACATTTTCAGGTTACTTGCTTCAATAGAAGCCTTACAATACAGCTAATGCAAATTATTCTTTCCATAGAAATGCAAATAATTACATCAGATGGTGATACAATTGGCAATTGTCTTGTGGATTTGGACAACAGTTTCTTGTTCATTTGTAAATTTGCTTCAGTGTTCATGATTGCCTGTATGTGTGCCTGAGTGTGTCTGAATTATTTGAAATAGTTGTAACGTCTCACTGGTTCTGTCATAAACTAACGACTTAAATAATATCTCTGACATGTGTTCATTTTATATGTGTATGAGAGTTTTATCTTAGATTTTTAAAATATATTTTTGGCATTATGAGAAACTCATTTACCAATAGAAAGTAAGGGATCATGGGTCCTGATTCTTTCCTAATTCTCTGCAGGGGAAATATTCTTTGGCTCATGAATTAGTAATTTTCAGAAATTAATGGTCTTGAGTAGTTATTTCTCTTATATAGATATTTGACAGAGGTGGCATGCAGTTTTTTACACAGTTACTGTTATGCCCAGACCCTCTATTCCCCAAAGAAGACCACCAGAGTCCAGAGTCAAAGCCAAGCGGCAAGGATCTTTATGACAAGTTCGAACTTGGTCCCTCCATTACACAGCATACAAGAGGGCCCTGAACAATGCAAGTGTTTGCTTTTTATAGCCCAAAAGTTACAGGAGAACAAAGGAATTCTTTTGGTTCCCGCGCTTTCAGTAAAACTTTGAACGGCTGCCTCCTTATCGGAGACTTTTCCAGGTGGTGTTTGTACTGGGCTCAGGAAGTTTGAGAGATATATGGCGATATGTGGTGGGATGGGAGGATGGGATGTGTTTGTACTGGGCTCAGGAAGTTTGAGAGATATATGGCGATATGTGGTGGGATGGGAGGATGGGATGTGTTTGTACTGGGCTCAGGAAGTTTGAGAGATATATGGCGATATGTGGTGGGATGGGAGGATGGGATGTGTTTGTATTGGGCTTGTTTGTTTTGAGCCCGGGGCTGAGGAATGTGCCCGGCTCCTCTCATTACGAAAAGAAACGTTCCTACTTTTGACTTTCAAAAGCAACAAAAATTTCTATATCTACACTTTGCCAAATGTTTAATCCAATAGTCACATGTGGTTATTGGGTACTTGAAATGTAACTAGTTGAGCAAAGAAAATACTTTTTAAATTTTGTTAATCGTATATGGTCCCCTGTAACTAACAGCTACTGTTTTGGACAGATCAGTTCTAGATCAATCATTTTACACTAGAAAATGTACTCAAGAGGTACAGAACTTCTTTCCAAAGGGGCATACATGCATATGAACCAATGCCATATATATATATATATTTTTTTATTTTATTTTTCTTAAGACTGCTGATTTTCCTGTCTCACTTCATAAAACAAAGAAACTCTTTGCACTCATCCAGATATTACTATTGTACCTAGCTCCAGGGAATAAATATTTGCATAATGTTTGTTGATGCTAGAATGAGAAAATAATGTCATTTCTGTATAATTGTTTCCAACAATTTTAAATAAAATCTGATTAAATTTTACTTGATAGACAATGAAAATATACTTGTGACGGCTTTATTGATATGTTTTACCTGACAAAAAAATCACCACAGTGTGCAATTAAATGGACTTTAGTATATATAGAGAGTTATGGCAATAATCAGCACAATTTTTAAACTTTTTGTCACTCCAAAAATAAACCCCATGCCAGCAGTTGCATCCTATTTCATCCAATACCCCCAGCCCCAGCAAAACACCGAGATACTCTCTGTCTCTCTAAATGTTGTTACTGGCATTTCATATCAATGAAATCATACAATACATGATACATGAATTTTTTTTTTTTTTTTCCGAGACGGCATTTCGCTCTGTCGCCCAGGCTGGAGTGCAGTGGCCGGATCTCAGCTCACTGCAAGCTCCACCTCCCGGGTTTACGCCATTCTCCTGCCTCAGCCTCCCGAGTACCTGGGACTACAGGCTCCCACCACCATGCCCGGCTAATTTTTTGTATTTTTTTAGTAGAGATGGGGTTTCACTGTGTTAGCCAGGATGGTCTTGATCTCCTGACCTTGTGATCTGCCCACCTCGGCCTCCCAAAGTGCTGGGATTATAGGCTTGAGCCACCGCGCCCGGCCTAATACATGATCTTTTATGACCATTGTCTTTCAGTTAGTCTACTGTTTTCAAGGTTCATCCATATTGTATCAATTATCAGTAATTCATTCCTTTTATTTGTAAGAACATTCCATATTTTATTTATTCACTTATCTTTTGATGAGCATTTGGCTTGTTTCCAATTTTTGGCTATTATGATACTGCTGCAAATATTTGTATACAAATTTTTGCATGGACAAATGTTCCTATTTTCTTAGGTATATTCCTAGGAATTGCTAGGTCATAATATAACTAACTCTATGTTTAATTTTTTTGAGGAGCTGTTTAACAATTGATTAGCATATCCTTTCAAAAAATGATGTGATTTTTTTTTAAATGTGTTCACTTTCAACAATATTGAGAGAGAATCTAATTGACTAACAGCCATTAAAATATATTTGATGGCATATCATGATGTGATTTTTGGCATAGGAGCTCAGATAAGTAGTGTTGTGGGGCAAAAAGAAAATAAACATACTTATCAGCAATTAAGAGAAATAATATTTTTACAAATAAGAGTAATGCAATGAATTATTAACAAAAAAAAATCAAAATCTTAGAAAAAGAAAGTATTCTTTAACAGCTATGCAAAACCATATTGGAACATGAAGCCAAAGACCTAAGATCTCCCCAGAAATCTGAAGCAGTTACTTTTACTAAGTTTCTGTACTTTACACTGTAATATAATTATTTCTATAATATCATCAATATCTTTTTAATTCTTTAACCAGGATGTAACTTAAGTCTATTGTGCAACCAAGACCATATATGGAGTGTCATGTTTGAATTTATATGGAGCCAAAGTTTACAAAGTCCTGCAGAAAAAGTGGCCTAACGTTGGGAGTAGAGAATCCTACCCTTATAGATGGTAAGGAAGGTCAATTGTAGGCGGGCTAGAAAATTTAGAAAATTATGGAGGTCTCATGAAGGACATAGTTCACCCACATTACAAGTACTGCATTTAAAATCTGGTGGACAAGTTTCCTGGAGGGTTTCCTATCAGCCTGATAAAAGAGCTAATAATAGAGGCTTTGAAAGTTCCATATATTCACACATTTCTGTCCTTATTAAAGCTTCTGGACAGAAATTTATCCTGTGGCCTTAGAATAAATAGTTTCTGGCTCTATCTTTGCAATGCAAACTCAAGAGGTATGTGGATACTAAATTTACTGCATGAATGAAATAATAGATAAAAATGAGTCTGGCCTTTTTGTAATCAAATAATTGTTCCAAATAATGTATTGTGTCAAGGGGAATGGCATTGCTTGGAAAATTTGACCAATCTTTGGTAAAAAACAAAAGAGATTACCGGGTGTTCTTTCAGAGTAGCTCTGGTAATCTAGCAGATGCTCTTGGTATTAACAGATAGTATAAAAATGGGCACTCTGTTGCTCATTTGTTTAAATGAATAATAAAATTAATCAATCAACACTATGTTGACAAAGCTATTTTAAATCTCTGCTATTTTTTAAAATATCTAATTCCAGTTGTTCATTGCTGGCATATAAAAAAATAAATTTTGTATATCGACCTTTGAATCTAAAACCTTGCTATATTTTCTTATTACTTTCAATAGTTTCCCTGAAGATAGTTTTCTACATAGACAATCATGCCATTTGCCTGTTAAGACAGTTTTATTTCTTCATTTCCATTCTGTATTATTTTTAAACTTCTTCACTCCATTATTGACTTCCTGTTTACTTTCTGATTTGACAGAATACTTTGTATGATTTCAGTTCTTCTAATGTGTTGAGGTGTTTCAAGGTTTAGAATATGGCTTATCTTGGTGAACGTCTCATGTGAGCTTGAAAAATTTGTGTATCCTGCCCTCATTGAATGAAGTATTCAATAAATGCCATTTAGATCAACTTGATGGCTAGTGTTCAAGTTAACTATATCGTTACTGAGTATGTTCCTGCTGCATTTGTCAATTACTGATAGATGCTGAACTCTTCTACAATACCGTGACAACATTTTTAACACACACTTTTGTGCCTTTATCACTTTGCTTATCAAATACATATCTTGCTTTAGTTTATACAGTCTATATGCAGAATTGTTTCTCTCATATCTAGTAGTTTTTAGCTTGTAGTGACTTTAATTTCTAGTGAAAATGATAGAAAGTAATTTTGAATTGTTTTGCATCAGTGTTTGTAGATAAAAACCATTTGTATGGTCATTATTTTTTTGTAAGGTTAGAGTAAGGGGTACACTCTTATTCTGGAATGCCCTGTTTATAGGAGAAAAACAAAACCTAATCTTTTCTAAGAACTACATGTTTCCTTAAAGTCTTAGTTTGATTACGACGCATTTAGCATGAGTGACTCCATTTTGGTTTGGTCTGATCTTTTGGGGCCTTGTTCAAACAAAACAAGGGAACTTTTGTTTAAAACTTCCCTAGTTAGCTTTACCTTAATGGTTCTAATGGATGTAAAGTTTTGTTTAAAACTTCCCTTGTTTCAGTCATATTCTCACTTAGGTGAGAGTATGACCAAAACTTAGGGTCTTAGTGCCACTCTAAGTTACCATCATTTTGGGTTTCTGGTTTCAGCATATCATTCACAGGTTATGGTTCCCTCATGGTCACACATTTCTTTCAGCTATTGTCATTCCAGTTGAAGACAGAACATCTGACATTCTAGAGATGGCTGAGCGCAAACATTTAAAACTTTCAAGAGGATACATGCACAAGGGAGACTTCTACTATAACTATCAGGAAGATAATACCAAGAGTTTGGAGTATGCTCCTTAGCTAGGGTCCCCATAAAATAAACCAACTAAAATCAAATAGATCCAAGAATTAGCTAAAGGGCCTACTCACTTTAACCAAGCAGTCTCTTCATCAGTGCATTACAACTAAATCTTTGTAATACCCAATGTAATGTGCTTCGCCATGGACAACAAAAAGTGCCAGCAGCTGCACCGATACATCTCAGTTTAGCCAGTAAGTAATCTGGAGCAATTCTATTATTTAGCATAACTTTCACAAGAGAATTTGAAGTCTGTTGTATAACCGTAGAATTTAGAGTATAATCTGCTATACAGCCTATTATGAGGAATAAATTTCTTTCTTTCTTTTTTTTTTTTTTTTAAGACGGAGTCTTGCTCTGTCGCCCAGGCTGGAGTGCAGTGGCCGGATCTCAGCTCACTGCAAGCTCCGCCTCCCGGGTTTACGCCATTCTCCTGCCTCAGCCTCCCGAGTAGCTGGGACTACAGGCGCCTGCCACCTCACCCGGCTAGTTGTTTTTTTTTTTTTTTTTTTGTATTTTTTAGTAGAGACGGGGTTTCACTGGGTTAGCCAGGATGGTCTCGATCTCCTGACCTCGTGATCTGTCCGTCTCATCATTACTTCATTTAATCCAAACTATGGAAAAAAGGATCTAACAAACGATGCCCTTTTAGAAGAGTGAAGCCCTCCCAAAAATGTTCTTTTTTACCCTTGGTGTAGGTTAAGAAGGATGGACCAATGTTCTGTTTCTGACTATGAGGCAATATACATACCACTAAAATTTCTCACCTACATTGGGACTTCATATTCCATTGATTAAGGCATGAGGTTATCCATGTATAAGGTTGACTGCAAAACCCTTCACAAACATAAGTATACTCCATGAGTGCAAAAAGCAGACCTCCTTTTCACTTCTATATTTCATAGAGGTATAAGCAGTGAACAAAATTAAAGATAAGAGTCTCATGATAGTAGAGAAGTCTTGATCTGTCATTTTGGGGAAAAGCTGACCACATCAAGGATGCTGTCTTCTTCTGGGGAGAAACTGCCCTGGTTAGCTTTACCTTAATGGTTCTAATGGATGTAAAGTTCGAAAAGTGTGGAGGGAGCCTTCTGAGTTGTGAGATTATGAACCCAAGGTTCAAGGTCTTGAAATTTTACTGCAGTGTGGATAACAAGGGCAGTGTTTTTCTGATGTTCTCCGAAGATCCAACCTTGGGGTTCTAGATTGTGAAGGGGTTACTTGTCCTCAGTCAGTGAACCAGAGGAAGTTTTCTTTTCCTGGTGATAATATACTGTGGCATAATGATCTACTGTTATAACATCAGCCCTCTAGCATGGAAAAGCTTTTATACAACCAGAAAACATGAATTAAAAATGACAACTGAATGAAATCCCTCTATAAATGTTTAAATGGCCCATCAAGTAGCAGAATATACCTAAAGTTTTGATTGTCTTCCCAGGAATATGTGTTTGACAGAGTAAACATTGGTCATAAACTATTTTAGCAATTTAGAAGTCACCACACTAATATATACATTTAATTTGGATAATTTTATCTTTTCCATGAAGAATCGTGGAATGCAGAACTTTTAATAACAAAAGCTTTAATGACTCAGGAAAACATTGGTCATAAACTATTTGAGTAATTTAGAAGTTATCACACTAATATATATACTTAATTTGGATAATTTTTCCTTTTCCATGAAGAATCATGGAATGCAGAATTTTAATAACAAAAGCTTTAAGGACTCAGGAAGGACAAGGTGGTCGTCCTGGTTCTTCCAGAGTTCATATTTACTACTGAACTTATGTCCTTTTGAATACCAGTTATTTCTCCAATTTAGGTGCATAGAACTGATAATTATGGGTTATCATAGATAATTTTACTTAGACCTTGGAGTTCATTGAAACTGTATATATAAACAATTTCAGTATTGGCTGATTTTAGCAGGAAAATCTGGCAAAGTATTTTCCTGGTATTCTATTATTTTTTGTCTTGCTTGGGTTAGCAGTTTATAAACCAGTTAATCTCTTCATTCAAGTTTTGGGAATTCTTAAAGTCCAAATAATATATTTCTAATGTGATCAAAAACCCATATTCTAGAATGTTTCTCGGGGTCTTTTCCATCCATTCATGAAGGGACTTCCTCAAATACCCCATATTCTAGGATTTTGTGTGCTTGCGATGTTTTCAGAAACTGCATCTGAAAGAAGTAATTAACTGTGGAAATGACTTTAAACAGTCATAGTTAAAGACACAGTTGGCAAGGAAATTTGATTATTTCTGTGGTCTACAATAACTTGATGTAATAACCATAATTAGGATTGATAGCATATATTCACACATATCAGAATTTTAGAAATCCCATACAGTTTTGGAACATATATTAATAACTTCACTAAAATATAATCTGAAGAAGGTTAAACATTATTTCTTATTTGACAGTGCACCGCATGTAAATGAACATGTCAAATAATCCAGTTTACCTCTCTTTCAAATGCTTCATGGGCCCTCTGTAGCATCCCGAAGTTAGAGGTCAACAAAGACTTAATTTTGAAGAGGAAATTTGATTTTGGGAAGCCTGTCAAATATGTTAAAGTCTTAAAACATTGGACCAAAATAGGATCACAAATCACCATAAAACAATAGTCATTCATTCAACCAAAGTGATAATTAAAATATTTTTAAAAGCAAATACCTGTAAGCTTTGATAAAGGACACTCAGTTTTCCAATCAGAAGCCTTAAGACAGCATAAAATAGCATCTATCCTTTCTTCTTTCCTCTTTCTTCTTCATATTTTTGCAGTTTACTGAAAAGACAAAAATATCTTACTGTGTCTTGTTAATAGTAAACAAAATTTTGTTCAAAAGAGAAAAGTAAATTTTACTGTGGTATTAGTGTATCAATACTAAAACTAATTTTAATAAAACTTCAAAAATAAATTTATCAAATCTGTCATCTTTTAAAAACAAAATTTCCATAAGACTTTTGTTTTACATGTTTCCCTGACTTTCTATAGTCATTTTGATTTATTTTTTATTTCTTCAATTTGAAAACTTTAACTTCAAACCAGTTTTTAACACACACTTTTGTTCTTTTATAAATTTCTTCATCAAAAAATATATTGCTTTTGTTTATAGACTGTATACAGAATTGTTTCTTTCATATCTAGTAGTTTTTTAAATATTAGTTACCCTAATATGTAGTGAAAACCCTAGAAAGCAATTTTGAACTGTTTGATATCAGTATTTGTGGAAAAAATATTTATAATTTTTTTAGAAAAATAGTTCTTCAAATTATTGTTTATCAACAGGTCTATATATATTTAGTTTTTAAATACCGTATAAAAATGTCAAAGTACCTAGACTTAAACTCATGTTTAATAATTAATATTTCAGTATCTTAACTTACAGATGAATCAGACATTTTATGATTATTTATTACTTAACCCTTTTCCCATTTAGAAAAAAAGAAGCACAGCTTGCTGGTAGCGCTCATTTAATTTTACAAAAACATGCTCCTTGAAGCTGAAGCAAATCTAACTGATTTTCAACATGACAATAAAATATAAAAACTGTTTTAGGAGTTCTTTCTAAACAGATCTAACATCAGAATCATCTGAATCATCAGAATGGTCTGTTTTGGAAAAATTGAATTCACCAAAGAATCTTTGTCTAACAACTGTTCAAAAATCATGTTAAGGTTACATGTAGTAATGCTATGTTTTCTAGAATTTGACATTTTCAGCAATTGAGAATTACTATATTTTGCACATAGAAATACCACTACTAAAAACAGAATGCTATAAAGAGAATGAATGATGTTTTTCATTTGCAAAGTCAATATGCTTGAGAAATTTGAAAATAATAACAAAAGTGAGATATTTCATGGCAAAATCATCTCAGGGTAAATGCTGCATCTACAAGCACTACTGGTGAGTATACTTGGGGCAAATGGGGAAAAGGTTAATTTAACATAACATAATTCTAAGATTTTAAATTACTGAAAAGAGTGTTAATGCTATGACACAGGTAGCCTTCCTAATGTCTTTCTCCAGTCATTCCACGTTTCAAGGAGCCACGTGGCACCCAGGAGGACTATGAAAGTCAGGACTATAAGGACAGAAGACAGAGCTATGAAGACTATACCCGGAGGATACAACCCCTCTTAAAATATCTAGGAGGCGAAATCGGAAAAGCAGAGAAAGAAGGGGCTAAATTTGGCTCGATTCTGGCTTATAGCTGCTGGTCTAGGCACTAAGAACCTGTCTCCAGACTTCATTATGGCCACCTATCCAGAACCCTGAATTCAGCAACTGTAAAGACTTAAGTTCACAGTCAAATCAAGCAAGTATCTAATTACAATTAACTGATAATTTTGAATCCATTTCTATTTTACCAATAATTTTTAAATTAGCTTTATTTACCAACTATCACATACATATAATATATAGAGACATACAAACACACAGGAGCAGATCTTATATCTCTCATAAAGGATTTCCATTTACCAGCTTTTAAATATATATATATATTTTTCTTTTCCCCATTCGGTCTATCAATCTTCCAGTTACCTGTTTCATTGCCATAAGCAATTGTTAACTAGGTGAAAAATTTGCATTTCTAAAAGAAAAACTTTTAGGTGGAACAAAAAAATTATGTTTCATAAACACAGAGCTAAGATTTCAGGCCTAAATATTGTATCATAATTTGCTCAAACCAAGGGGAAAAAAACTGCTAAAGTAAAAATTCGCTTAAGACAAGATGGACAGAAAAGCACCTTAAATAAACATATGACTTAACATGTAAATTTAAAAGAATAGTAAGATATTTGAATATGCATTTGCAGATATCCTTAAAATTGGAGATTTCCTTAATAGATGTGAATTTCTTTTACGAAAGAGTTTCAAGATAGCCAATTAAATTTCAGAAAGGTGTATTTTAGTTTAGTAGGGTATTCTTTTTTAACTTAGATACTGTTTCTTAGATAAAATTACTAAGTTCAGTATGGAGCCCTTCAATTAGGGACAAGAAAGCATTCTTAATGCCTGGACTCAGGATGGACATACCTATAAAAGAAACAAGCCTATTCTGCCTGTGAGCCTACCTTTTATAGACACCTTATCTAGGATAGCTTTCTTTCCAGCTTTGGGGTGGGATACCAACTAAGCCAAAAGGTTAGCAGTTTTGATTTTTCTTATCAATTAGTTGCTTAAGCTTTTTATTTGCTCTTCAAAAAGTCTTTAAATAAAAATAAAATACTCAATAAAAAAATGAAATGTGTTTTGAAACTTCTGCATATCAATACAAGTGTCCCTGGAAGAGAATACTTTGGGAGTCTTCATTTTCGAATGTACTTCTTCAGTGCAGTGTTGTTTATTTGGAATGCTCCATTGTAACTTTATATTTCAGTAAGATTTTACTGTTTCTGTAAGCCTTGCTGCTTCTGGGGCCTAATAATTATGCATGCATAAGCTAGAAGGAATTCAGATCTTCAGAAACTATGCTTTCCATTTTTACTTCAAATATTGGCTTTGTCTCTCAGGTTCTGAGAGACAATCAACTTAGCCAATGATATTTTTTTCCTTACTTAAGTAATATGGTTTGGCTGTGTCCCCACCCAAATCTCAACTTGAATTGTAGCTCCCAGAATTCCCATGTGTTGTGGGAGGGATCCAGGGGGAAGTAATTGAATCATGGGGGCCGGTATTTCCCATGCTTTTCTCAAAATAGTGCATTAGTCTCACAAGATCTGATGAGTTTATCAAGGGTTCCTGCTTTTGCTTTTTACTCATTTTTCTCTTGCTGCCAGCATGTAAGAAGTGCCTTTCACCTCCTGCCGTGATTCTGAGGCCTTCCCAGTCATGTGGAAATATAGGTCCAATTAAACCTCTTTTTCTTCCTAGTTTCCAATATGTCTTTACCAGCATCATGAAAACAGACTAATACACTAAGCATGCAAGAAAAATAAACAAATGGATAGAATACAAAAATTCCTGCAAAATTTCAAAAGACAATACTTATACCACCTGCAATATTTTAACTTACTGCCATTTTATTTCTGACCCATTCAGATGTAAGAGACCTCTAACTGAATCCAAGCTAATTAATTATCAGATCCAGTCCAATCCTGAGCCCAGTCCTATTTCTGTCATTACTTCCAAACCCAATTTGGATCAGAGATTTGCTCAAAGAAACTCAGAGAGCTCAAAACACAGATCTGTGAAGCTTCAGAATCCAAGAGAGCACTTACCACAATCCTCAGTTGCTCGGAGAAAACAATGGACACAGTAGGCCTGATGGGTACCTCATCACTTGGCACTCTTGAGGGTTGCTAAAAGCTCTACTTCGTATCCCACTTCTGACACCACCTGTTAAAAAAAAAAAAACAAAAAACAAAACAAAACAAAAAACTGTAGCTGAATTAAATTTAAAATAACTTAATTGAGCAAAGAGAAATTTGTGAACTGGGCAGTCTCCCAGGTCAGAATAGGCTCAGAGACTACAGCACAACCACATGATGGAAAAAGATTTATGGACAGAAAAAGGAAAGTGAAGTACAGAAAATAGAAGTGAGGTACAGAAACAGCTGGATTGGTTACAACTCAGCATTTGCCTTATTTGAGCATAGTTTGAACAGTTGGCCACCTTTGGCCAAATCTCAGTGATTGGCACAACATAGGCTATAGTCTGCTTATATCTCCATTGAGGTTATAGTTCATGATGTAAAGAGAAACCTTAGGCAAAACTCAAAATATGTAAGGAGGCAGCTTTAGGCTAAACTTGATTTAACAAGTGATGTGTCTATTACTCCTTTCAGTTCTATCAGTTTTTGTTTTCTCACATATTTTGCTGCTCTGTTGTTAGTTGTATATACATTAAGAATTATTATATCTTGTTGAAGAATTGACTCCTTTTATTATTATATAATGTACTTCTTTAGTCCTGATAATCTTGCTCCTTCTGAAATCTGTCTTTGATATAGCTCCTCCAGCTTCACTTAGTATTATTAAAGTATACTTTTCTCCATCCCTTTACTTTTAACCTCTTTAAGTCTTCACATTAAGTGGATTTCTTGTGGGTGACATATAGTTGCCCAGTTATTTAATCAACTCTGACAATCCCTGTCTTCAAACAGTTGTATTTATGCCACTCACATTTAAAATAAACTTTAAATATTTGGATAAATACCATTTCTAACAGTTTTATATTTGTTGTATTTATTACCTTTTTTTCTCTTTTACCCTTTTTTTCTCTTTTACCTTTTTTTCTCTTTTCTGCCTTGTTTACACTTAATTGATCATTTTGTATGCTAAATTAAGATATCTTCTCTCTTAGAGTTTAATTTTTTTCTATTATTTTTAGTAGATATCCTAGAATTCACAATATATATTTTTCATTTCAACTAACAATATACTGCTCCAAATACCACTATGTATCTTTTATGCAAGTACCTTACTATAGAATACTTCTAATTCTTTCCTCTCATTCTTGTCATATTGCTATAATTCATTTCACATGTCATTTTGAAATAATAATTTAATAGTTATTTATTGCTTTAAACAAAGAATTATGTTTCAGATAAGTTATAAATATGAAAATACTTAAATATTTTCTTTTTATTTATTCTCTGATGCTCTTCCTTTCTTTATTAGATCCAAGTTTCAGAACTACATGGTTTTCATCGTACCTGCAGAACTTACTTTAAACCTGTAGATGAGATTTACTAGCAATAAATTCTCTTTGCAGTCTAGTTTGGGATTTTCTATTAACCCATTTTCAAGTTCACTGATTCTTAGCATATCAAGTCTAATAATGAGCACATACATCTAAAACATTCTTTGTTTCTGCTACTGTTTTTTTTTTTTTCATTTCTAGCATTTTATTTTATTATTTCTTAAGAGTATTTATATCTATGCTTACATTATCTGTTTTTACACACTGTCTACTTTTCTCCAATATAGTCCTTAATATACTAATTGTAACTTTTTCAATACCCTGTCTCATATCTGAATTCTGTATCATAATTGAGTTGGGTTCTCGTGACTTCTTTGTATCTTTAGCTTATGTTTTATTTTTTTCTCATTTTTGACATGCCTTTCACATGCCATATTACCCATTCATATGGGTAATAGGGACTGAGATAGATTGTGAATATCAGGATTTAATTTATGTTAATCTGGCTGTGGGTTGTTCTGTACTTAATGTTCGTTGCGGCTATAGGCGCCAGAGGCTTCAAGTTCTATAGTGTGTTTGTTCTTGTCAACATTTTTGTCATAATCAACATTTTGTCTTTGGGCTTCCTTTTGTACCTCTCCTCATAGAAAGAGTCTGAATCTTACAGTTCTTTAAACTGTTATACTGGAGCCCTGTTCATGTGGTATTAAGTTTGGGGGATGAAATGCATTCTAAACTCATCTGAATAAATCTGTCTTTCATTGTGCCTGTGTCTTGAGCTTGTGACTTTCTCAAGTATTTGTTCGAAGGTATTGCATTATTTTCTCCCAACCCCCTATTCCTTTCAATGGCTGCAGCTTTTTTGATTTATTTTCTTGAAGAAAGACCTGACCTCTATGCACTATGATTTTATGCCTTTGGGAAGGAATCCCCTTCCCAATTGGGAATAGGTGTCAAAACTAAGCTCCGGTAGAGTCTTATTTTCCAGAGAATAGGAATTTCTCTGTGGAAAAGGTTCTTCATCTGTATTTCAATGGATATTCTTCCTGACAAGCATAATGACTTCTTTAAAGACCCCCAAAAGGTTTTGTAGATACCTTTTAATTTCTTAAAAAAACTGAAGGAAATGTCCATTGTTCAATCTTCAGCATCACACAAAAATTAACAATTTAGTATAAGTTCTCACACATGCCTCATATAAGACTTTGAGCTCCTCAAGGCCACAGATTTTCTTGTTTTTCTTTTTCTTTTTTTTTTTTTTTTTTTTTTTTTTGAGACGGAGTCTCCCTCTGTCACCCAGGCTGGAGTGCAGTGGCTTGATCTCAGCTCACTGCAAGCTCCGCCTCCCGGGTTCACGCCATTCTCCTGCCTCAGCCTCCCGAGTAGCTGGGACTATAGGCGCCCGCCACCACGCCCAGCTAATTTTTTTATATTTTTAGTAGAGACAGGGTTTCACTGTGTTAGCCGGGATGGTCTCGGTCTCCTGACCTCGTGATCCGCCCGTCTCGGCCTCCCAAAGTGCTGGGAGCCACCGCGCCCGGCCTTTGTTTTTCTTTTTCATTGTCACACAACTAGTACCTATCATAATGCTTGGTAGAGAACTCATGCTTTATAAATATTTTTTCTGAGCCATACTAATAAATAAGCATCTGATTTATTTTATGATGCTTTGGCAAGTAAATATCTATATTTGGTCACATATAGTACAGTAGAATGCAATAAGAATAAACACAAAAACTAAAGGAGCAGAAAGAAAGTTTTAAGTATTAAAAAAAAAGTTTTAAGTACTGAAAGGGTTCATTCCATATCTTATTGATGTGAAAGTCAATGTTTCTTTATATAAAAATGCCTGTCTACGAAATCTACCAAAATTACAGAATAGTAGATAAAATTCCAGGGATTCTCAAGGTTATTAAAAATGTAAATCATGTTGAATTTGGTCTTTACTGGCATTTTGGTAGATTACTATTATTTATTAAACATTGCAACCTCTTACATTTTGATTCATAAATAATTTAATGTTCTTTATAAGATTAAATTTTTTCTTAAATGTAATTGCAAAATTAAACAGGTCATTTATTAAAATTATATATTATAACACTGTAGTAGAACCTGTCACACTTTTAATACAGGCCACTATAGCTAACTAATAATCTTAATATGCAAGACCAATAATTGAAGAATATATGCATACATAGTGTGTTTAAATCACTTGATATTATATAATGCATTGCTAAAATAACCTTTGGCTTATAGATTTGCTATCTGGACTATCAAACAAAGTGCTAGAGTGCCATCTCCTGGAAAGTATGATGATCCGGAAGAGGAGGTGTGATAGAATATGAATTATTTAGTTAATAGGTAGTTCAGTTTAATCAAACAATGAGGAGGTTTAAAGAGAAGCATAAGCTTGTAGGTTTCTCTTCTGAGGATAATAACTGTGTTTTAATATAGAGTAATAGAATATTAAATATTTTACTCATATATGTAACATTATTATTTCTTTATCTTTCGGAAGGCTACATCAATGTTAATATTCAGGGCATGTGCTGAGCTTACAAAACATGTAAGATAAATCATCTAGTTCAGGAAATTAACTTCCTGTTTAAAAATCATTTAGGACTCTCACTTTATAGGGGCCCCTCACTCCTTTTCCTGATCTTATGACCATTATAAAAAAAAATGTTAAAATATGAATGGCTATACAAGGTATTCAAGTCATTTAGTGAAAGACTGTAAGTTCATGGAGAATACATTTCTGTACCTCCATATCAATCCCGGCCTTAAACTGTCTTTTCTTTTTCTCATGTATAACAAAAATATTTCAATGGTTTAAATTTATTTTAGCATATTTCTTATTAGAAAAATTATTGAGCTAGTGAGTCCTCTATGCTCAAAATTTAACACATTTCATCTTAAATTTCTTTTTGTTTCTTTTTAAACTTTTATTTTAGGCTCAGGGAAACGTAAAGGTTACTTTTTTTATATATACTTTATGTTCTAGGGTACATGTACACAATGTGCAGGTTTGTTACATATGTATACATGTGCCATGTTGGTGTGCTGCACCCATTAACTCATCATTTATCT